>NW_022436944.1:33395565-33412028 GCF_009761245.1 Sapajus apella | reverse complement strand
GGAGTAGGAAGACTAGATACAAGATGAAGAGAAATAATGATGAAGCCAATGCTACCCCCTCTCCCTTCCATACTGCAGGATTTCAAGTCTGCATTAGATCTCATGGAGGAGAAGTTTTACATTAGATAAGGGTTTAAAGTCAACAAAATGGGTTTCCAGAGGCAGTTAGTTATTACATTTTATCAAGTTCAATGATCTTAAGTCAGTTCTCTTAGCAGCAGAGCCTGAGATAGGTATTCAAGTGCACAGAATTTAAGACAGTACTCAATGCTCTCAGGAGAAACTTGTAAGAGAGGGAGTGAACTAGGATAGGGCAGAGGAAGAGGCTAAGCAAAGATGTGGTCTCAGGTAAACACTGATCTTGGTATGATCCACAAGGGACTGTAAAGCATAAATAACACCACAAAGATGTCCCACTTTGTCAGGTAGTTGGGGTGAGGTGGGGATGGGGAGTAACCTCCCAAATGAGTTAGCTCCTATCAGCCATGGGCAATGTTTCAGACAGGCAGCAAGTGAACATTCAAAGCAGTGAACATTCAAAATGAACATTCAAAGCAGCTGAGAGATGGCTGCTCCAGCCCAGTAAAAGGGACTTAGATGGGCACCAACAGTGACTATTACAGCACTTTATTTCAAAGCCTGTTCCATAGCCTTTTCCTTTCAAGAAGTTTAGCAGTCCCCTTGAAATATTTTTATGTGCAGTTGATACCTATAGTTGATTCTTAGTCTTGGGAAATGCTCTATCAAAATATGTGTTGAGGAAGAGAAAGTTCCCCTGCCCAATTTGTGCCGCCACATTGGGCCTGATGTGTAATAGCACACTTCTTTGTGGAATTTGGCGTGTTCATTACAATAGTCATAATGCAACACAGCACTCACTTAAGATTTCCTCTTTCCTAGAATAAAAAACTATGTGAACTAAAATCTTACGCACCCCTAACACTGTGAGGTGCAATGCAAGGGCACAAATGGAGGCTGCCTACATACCATATACCCAGTTACCTGAAAGATATAGGTAAAATAAGTTGTATCCCCCTACAGTGACATACATGACTTCATAACAATCTGGTCAAGTCTGAGTTCACAATTTTCAGATTCCTTAAAGTTTTATGTCAAAATAAGATGGCAGTGGAGAGAGGGCCCCAGCCTGTGGCTCACTGGCACTATACTTCCTATCCCAGGTTCCATTTTGGTCTATGAGCACAAGCATATTGGACTGCTTGGACTGCCATAACAAAATGCCATAAACAGGGTGGCTTAAAAAGAGAAATGTACTGTCTTACATATAAATGACTATTGTCACTTTAAGCCGCTCAGTTTTGTGGTGATTTTTTAAATGCAGAATTAGATAACTAATAAAGGAGAGAAGTACAACAGAAGGGCCTCCCAGAACCCTCTAAAATGCTCTAAGAAGCTCCTAGGACAGGAGCTTCTTTCCCTTGGATTTAAGGGCAGTGCTGACTAAAGGACATCAATTTAGTCAGCACTGATGTCCTATAGGATAGGTTTATTTACACAAAGGAAAAATCAAAACCAGACAAAGATACAACAACAAACAAACAAAAGGAAAACTAACGGCCAATGTCTCTGATGAAAATAAATGCAAAAATCCTCGACAAAATACTAGCAAACTGAATTCAATAACACGTTAAAAAGATTATTCTTCATGACCAAGTGGGATTCATCCCACATATGCAAGGATGGTTCAACATATGCAAATCAATAAATGTGACATATCTTATCAACAGAATGAAGGACAAAAACCATATGATCATTTCAATGATGCTGAAAAGACATTTGACAGAATTCAACATCCCTTCATGATAAAAACTCTCAAAAAATGGGATATAGAAAGAACGTACCTCAACATAATAAGAACCATATGTAATAAACCTATGGCTAGTATACTAAACAGTGAAAAACTGAATACATTTTCTCTAAGATCTGGAGCACAACAAGGATGCCCACTTTCATCATTTTTATTCAACATAGGACTAGAAGTCTTAGCCAGAGCAATAGCAATTAGACAACAGAAAAAAAAGGGGCATCCAAACTGGAAAGGAAGAAGTCAAATTATCCTTGTTTGCAGATGATATGATCTTATATTCCTCTTTAGGAAAACCTAAGGACTTCACCAAAAAACTATTAGAACTGATAAACAAATTAAGTAAAATTGCAGGATAAAAAATCAACTTACAAAAATGAGTAGTATTTCTATATGCCAATAATGATCAACCTGTAAAAGAAACTGAGAAAGTAATCTCATTTATAATAGCTACAGATAAAATAAAATCCCTAGGAATAAACTTAACCAAGGAAGTAAAAGATCTCTACAATGAAAACCATAAAAAATTGATGAAAGAAATTAAAGAGAACATACAAAAAAATAAGTTATTCCCTGTTCATGAACTGGAAGAATCAATATTGTTAAAATGTACATACTACCCAAAGCAATCTACACATTCAATGCAATCCCTATCAAAATACCAATAATATTCTTCAGAGAAATAGAAAAAAAATCCTAAAATTTCTATGGAACCACAGAAGAACCAGATGGCCAAAGCTATCCTGAGGAAAAAGAACAAAGTTGAAAGAATTACCTTATCTGACTTCTGTTATACTCAGAGGTATAGTAACCAAAACAGCATGGTGCTAACATAAAAACAGACATATAGACCAATGAAACAAAATAGAGAACCCAGAAATAGATCCATGCATTTACAATCAACTTATTTTTGATAAAGTTGCCAAGAACATACATTAAAAAAAAACCCTGTCTTTTCAATAAATGGTGCTGGGAAAACTGAGTATCTATGCAGAAAAATAAAACTAGACCCCATCTCTCACCATATACAGAAATCAAATACAAATGGATTAAAGACTTAAATCTAAGACCTCAAACTCTGCAAGAGAACTTTGGGGAACTCTCTGGAACATTGGACTGGGCAAAGATTTCTTAAGTAATGCCCCATAAGCATAGGCAACCAAAGCAAAAATGGACAAATAGGATCATATCAAGTTAAAAAGCCTCTGCACAGCAAAGGAAACAATCAACAAAGTGAAAAAACAACACACAGAATGGGAGAAAATATTTGTAGCTTACCCATCTGATATGGAATTAATAACCAGAATATATAAGCATCTCAAACAACTCAATAGGAAAAAAACACAAATAATCCAGTCAAAAAATGGGCAAAAGATTTGCATAGGCCTTTCTCAAAAGAAGACATACAAATGGCCAACAAGTATATGAAAAATTATCAACATCACTAATCATCAAATAAATGCAAACCAAAGACTCTATGGGATATCATCTCACCATAGTTAAAATGGCTTGTATCCAAAATAAAGGCAATAATGAATGCTGGCAAGGATGTGGGGAAAGGGGAATCCTCATACACTGTTGGTTGGAATGTAAGTTAGTACAGCCACTGTGGAGAACTGTTTGAATGTTCTCTAAAAAACTAAAAATAGAACTACCGTATGATCCAGCAATCCTACTGCTAAGTATTAACCCCCCAAAATAAAATCAGTATATTGAAGAGATGTCTACACTCCCATGTTTATCACAACACTATTCACAATAGCCAAGATTTGGAATCAACCTAAGTGTCCATCAACAGATGAATGGGTACAGAAGATGTGCTCTGTGTGCGCATGTGTGTGTCTGTGTCTGTGTGCGTGTGTGTGTATGTGTGCGTGTGTGTGTGTGTGTGTATATGAAATATTCTTCAACCATAAAAAGAATGAAAGCCTGTCATTTACAAAATTCATGGAACTGGAGGACATTATGTTAAGCGAAATAAGCCAGGCACCAAAAGACAAATATCACATATTCTCACTCATATGTGAGAACTAAAAAATGTATTGAACTCATAGAGAGTAGGATAATGGTTACCAGAGGCTGGGAAGGGCAGTGGGGGGATGGAGATAATGAAAGCATGGTTGATAGGTACAAAAATACATTTATAGAAGGAATAAGATCCAGTGTTGGATAGCGCAATAGGGCAACTATAGTTAACAATTTATTGCATATTTCAAAATAACCAAATGAGTGAAATTGGAATGTTTCTATCACAAAGAAATGATAAATTTGTGAGGTGTTGGATACCCCAGTTACCTTGATTTGACCATTATGCATTGTATGTCTGTATCAAAATATCACATATACTCCATAAATATGTACAGCTAGTATATATCCATAATAACTAAAAATAAGTTTTTTTTTTTAAGAAGGAATTTAAAGCACTAATTAGGGTATTTGAGATCTACCCTTACGAAAGCTATAACAAAAGAGTGCACAAATAAATTAAAATGTAATGAGATATTTACTTGCTTGATTGTATAAACACACCAAAATATACACATCTTGGAATAGTCAAAGCAGAAGGTAATTTACTTAAGCCAGTGATGCTGTCAGTTGGTTTTCAAAAATGGCTGTGAAACTTCTCTCACAGAATCACTGAGGAAGCTGAATTATGAGCTCCCATGAAACCAGACTCATCAGTCAAACTGAGACGTGGTTTGTGACCCCAGTCAGCATTTCCCAGCATGATCACCCAACCTACTCAGCAGACTGCTCCAAATGGCTTAGAACTCTTTTCAAAACTCACATGCTCCCTCTGAGGATACATGCTGTCAGAGTTATCTTTCTAAAACGCATCTCAGATCATGTGCTTCAGTAGATCTCAGTTGCATAGATAATTAAGCCTCAACTTAGCCTGATTTTCAAAACTTTAGTATACCACCCCCACTCAGCTTTCCAGTTCTGTCATCAACCAGCAGTCTCCCATGAACACACAATGCCCTCTCTAGTTACCAGTGAAAGGTACCATTTACTGAGCTCTTATTATGTGTGCCACACTGCACTAAGAGCTTTACACAATATCTCATTTTATCCTTATAGGATTTTGTAGGATAAATATTATCTCTATGGTACAAATAATAAAACAGCGAATGCTAGCTCTTTTTATAGGACTTACAATGTGCTAAGTCATTGTTCTATAGAAATATGTGTGTCACATATATAATTTTACATTTTTAATAGCCACACTAAAAAGTAAAAAGAAACAAGTGAAGCTGATTTTAATAAAATATTTTGTCAGGGAGCATGTAATTAACATAAAAATCATTAATGAGATATTCCACTTCCTCTTTTTTTTTGGTACTAAGTCATTAAAATCTGGTGTGTATTTTACACCTATAACACATCTCGATTTGGATGCTAAATTTTCACTGGAAATATTTGAGTTCCAATGAAGTCAACACAATAAATACTGTGTTTATATTTTATAAAATGCGCAGTAAAAAAAAAAGTAGATTACACACCTAAGTTGTTACAAACATGTCTGTAAGATTTCTAATGTCTGAATCAAGCACCAAAAACTCATTTTGTTTTCTATCCTCATCTAAATTGTTAAAATTACTTGGATTTAAAATTTTTAATTTCACTTTCAATCAATTAAAATAGAGTTCAAATTTTAGTTTCTAATGTTGCACTAGCCACATTTCCAGCCCCAGTAGCCACATGTGGCTGTGGCTGCCATGCTGGACAGTACAGCTCTAAGACCTTTACTACTATGACGTAGGTTCACTTTACAAATAAAAAAATGGAGGCACAGAGAGTCATAACTTGCATTAGTGCACACAGCTGACAAACTTAACCGTTTCATTTGTTAGAATGCTTTCATTTCATCAGAATGGTTGATTTGTCCAAGATGACTTTGCTAATAAGGGTTAGAGCAGGAGTTGAACTCAGGATTGTTTATGTTCATAGCCTGAGTTTTTGCCATGGTGCTCATTGCTCTACATATTTAATTGCTCGCTATTCTCCTAAAATCTTTACTTGATGCTGGTTCTTTTTGTCAGACTTTTATCTCTGTCTATAATGCTTTGCAAGGTCCATTTTAAGTATCATTAATTCACTTGTGTATTCAGCCAGTCAGTTGATTGCTTTTTCCAGCAAATACTGTTAGCCGTTTTTCAAATATCTGCCAGTAGACAATAGCCGTGAACAAGGCAGACATGGCCTCTCCCCACACAGAGCTTTTAGTTTAACAGCACTTCTCAAACTTTTTTTTATCTCCAGACCCTATAACACTCTAAAAATTATTGAGGACCCCAAAAGGACCCCAAAGACCTTTTGGCTATGTAGGTTATAGCTATCAATATTTGTTGTAATAGAAATTAAAACTAGAACATTTTATAAACATTTATTTATCCATTCATTTAAAGATGACATAATATGACCCGGTGTGGTAGTTCATGCCTATAATCCCAGCACATTGGGAGGCTGAGGCAGGCAGATCACTTGAGGCCAGGAGTTTGAGACCAGTCTGACTCACATGGTGAACCACGTCTCTACTAAAAACACAAAAATTAGCCTGGCACAGTGGTGTGCTCCTGTAACCCCAGCTACTCAGGAGGCTGAGGCAGGAAAACCACTTGAACTCAGTAGGCAGAGGTTGCAGTGAGCTGAGATTGTGCCACTGCACTCCAGCCTGGATGACAGAGCAAGATTCGGTCTCAAAAAAAGGAAGATAATAATAAACCCATTATATGTAAACACATATAATAAACCCATTATAGGTATACACAAAGAGTGTGTAATTATGAAAACATAACTATATTTTCCAAGACAAAAATTAGTAAGGAGAATGGCATTGTTTTCCGACTTTGCTGATCTCTTTAATGTGTGACTTAATAAAAGACAGCTGGATTTTTATCTCTGCTTCCATCTGTAATCTGTTGCAATATGATGTTTTGGTTGAACTATATGAGGAAAATCTGGCCTCAGTCAGATATGTAATTGGAAAAGAGAGTGTCTTAACCCATTTATGCTGGAGGTTGCAATTTTTTGAATTGTAGACATGTGTGAAAAATCAGACTTTGGCAATGACCTTGAGCAGTAGGATAGAAATAACTCCCCACAAGTAGCATTTCAATAATGGAACATGAGGCATAAATGGGCTAATAGGCTCTTAACTGTGAAAACTCTTTTTTGCTACTATTCCAAAACTCAACAAGTGATTTTTTCTTAAAGTTTAGCTACAATGTGGAATCTGAAACCACATCAATAAACTTTTTATATATTAAATTTACATTAAAATTCATTAGCCTACCTTGCACATTCAATGGATTTTATTATTATTATTATTATTTTTTTTTTTTTTGAGATAGAGCCTCGCTGTGTCACCCAGGCTGGAGTGTAATGGTGTGATCTCACCTCACTGCAACCCCCACTTCCTGGGTTCAAGAGATTCTCCTACCTCAGCCTCCCAAGTAGCTGGGATTACAGTCATGAGCCACCATGTCTGATCTCAATGGATTATATATATGTTTTTGTAACAACATGCATAGTTCATTTGGAAAACATTGATTCACTGAGTTATACAGCTCTTTCAAATGTTGACATATTTCATTATATAATATTTAACAAACATGTTTACTAATATCAGCACTGATCAGATCAGAAAAATCTTCAAGTATCAGGAGGCTGTCAGGCTTGTACAGGCAGGTACGATTTTTCCAAAATTCTGATTTTTACTTAAATGCTCAAATTTTACCATTGGCAACATATACTGTGAGTTGTTTTTCTTGAAGTGACAGCCTCATTTTTTTCATTTTTGAGAAAATGTCTGCCAAATAGTCAGGTCTAAACAACTGTAGTTTGTCTGATGTTCTTTCAAGCAAAAATGGTGCTCCTTGAAGAAAGCATCTAGTTCAGCTCACAAGCCAAACAATCATCAAGAGCTTTTCCTTGAGAGGACCATTGGGTTTCAATGAGCAGCAAAAATGCTTAGTGGATACATTCCCATTCGGTCAGGCAGAATATTTAACAGACACATATTCAAGGGTAGTAATTTAACAAAATTAATTATTTTTAGTGCCTAATCAAGGGCATTCTTAAGTACAACTAGCATTTTTCTCGTAGTGAATAAGAATACAATGACTAATGGTAAGTTTATTGCCACTGTCTATTTTTGCTAAGGCACCAGCAGTATTTTTATTTTTACCCACCATTGCTTTTGTGCCATCTAGCTCAGCTCACAAGTCAAACAGTCATCAAGAGCTTTTCCTTGAGAGGAACAATATTTTAAAATTATCATTAAACTAGTTTTGACCTCATGAATCCCTTGAAATGGTCTCAGGACACCTGGAATCTAAGTACCACACTTTCAAGACCAGTGGTGTAGAAGGAAAAATAATTGGACAAGTACCTGGGTAAGCTGGTCCACTCCAAGGGGTCAAGGAAGGCCTCGTGGATAAAGTGATATTTAAGGTTAGACCAGAAATACATGTATCAGTGACCCAAGTGAACAAAGGGCAAGGTAGGAGAGGAGAGTTTCAGGCAGACATAGAGGTTTGTGTAAAAGCTGAAAAAGAGGCAGGCTGCAGGAGCTACAAGAGGCTCTTTTGGCTGGGACTTGGAAGGTCAGAGGGAGAGCAGTAAGTGATGAGGCCAGAGAGACAGCAGGGCCAGCCAGCAAACAACCTTGCAAATACACTGAAGGCATCACATCACCTCTGTTTATTCCTGAAAATATTTAACCTGAATCTAATCATGAGGAGACCACCTATCAAGTGATAATTGAATTGCTGAATCTAATTTGTCTACTCAAATTAGACAAATCTAATTTGAAGCCATTTTGTCAAATATTCTGACTGGACTCATAAAAAATGTGAAGGTATCGAAAGACAGAAAAAGGCTGGGAAACTGTTCTAAATTGAAGGAGACTAAGGAAGACACGGCATGTAAAAGCATTGCATAATTATCGATCGGATCTTGGATTAAAAAAAACACTGTCTTAGTCCATTTAAGCTATAATAAAGTGCTGTAGACTAGGTAATTTATAAACATCAGAAATTGATTGCTCACAGTTCTGGAGACTGGGAGGTTCAATATTAAGGTGCCAGCAGATTGATGTCTGGGAAGCCTTGCTCTCTGTTTCATTGATGGTGCCTTTTGTATCCTCACATGATGAAGGACAAGGCAGTTCCTTTTAACCTCTTTTATAAGAGCATGAATCCTAGTCATGAAGACTCTACCCTCATGACTTAATCACCTCCTAAATGCCCCACCTCTTAATACTACCACATTGACAATTAATTTCAACATATGAATTTTGGGGGACACATTCAGAACATAATTCCCACCACCGCCACCACCACCACAAATAACTATGAAGAACATTGTTGGGGCAATTAAGGAAATTTGAATATGAACTACATATTATAAAACGCATACATCAAGGCTACATTTTCTAAATGTGATGGCTGCATTTTGGTTATTTAGGAGAATGTCTTTGTTCTAGGGGGATACAGTACTGAAGTATGTAGGGATGAAGTATGATGTCAGTGACTAGTTTAACTATCAAATATTCATCAAAAACTATTTGTATGTACATTCAGAAACAGAGAACAATAAGACAAATGTAGCAGAATGTTAACAATTGATGAAACTTGATGAAAGCCCTAAGGGCATTGACTTTATTACTGTTGCAAATCATCAGTAGATTTGAAAATTTTTCAAAATAAAATGTTGGAATATAAGGAATTTGGGCTTCATTCTGGAATCAATGGAAGCCATGGAAAGATGGTAGCTAATAATCAGGATTTGTAAACAAGGGATCAAAACCAGATTCAAACAGGAAAGTTACTAACTTGTGATCAGACTGATGGATGGATGATGTTGGTCCCCAGAGTTCAGAATCCAGATCCCCACAGGTTCTACCACTCTGCTCCCAACTTTCTTCTCATTCCTGTTTCTCTGTACCACTTGGCCTTGTTGTTTTTTTAAATTACAGACAAGAGTCCTTTGCCAGGGAACAGTGGCCTCAGGCGAGTCTGAGATTGCTTTTTTACTGCCTCTGAACCATACTTCCACAAATAGATTCTATGTGAGTTTAGTCAATTGGCAAGAAAGCATTCTCAATGGCCCTGGGGGGTCCATAGGTTGCCCTTTGACCAATCACTGAGGTCACTGAAATGAGTGGTAATAATTGCCTCTCCCTGGTGCTGCACTTGCACTGTGAATTGGTTTCTCCTCTGAGAAGCAGATGCCAAGAAAGGATTAGATTTACAAGAAATGTATTGGGGGAAATGCTAGGAAAGGATAGAGTGCAAGGGAGCAGGAATAGGTAGGGAGAAACTTCAGACTATGATGCAAGCTTGACACTTGTGAAAGAAGAGAGGAAAGGAAGGACTAAGTAGGAAGAGCCTCAGGCCACAGCACAGATCTAAAAAAGTCTTGTCTCGGCTAATGGGGATAGCCTAAGAAACGATGGTCCACTGGAAAAGCACTATATAAGGCAGGAATGTCCTACTTCTAGACCCGCACCATGCTTATTGGCTGGGAGCTGCCTTGGGGAAGCATGGTCTTTATGTAAACAGCATGTGCATCCCAAGTTGCAGCATTTGGAGCCTGTTAGTTGACTATCCCACCACTCCTCCAGCAGATAATTGAATTGCACATAGAAAGAGATTTGAATTACACACTTCACAGTTGCCACACTCTGTGGGTTAGAAAGGGAATGGGTACCAGGTATATATCCCAGCAAAAGAAATCATTCTACCAAAAAGACACATGCACTCAGTTGTTCATTGCAGCACTATTCACAGTTGCGAACACATGGAATCAATATAGGTGTCCATCAGTGGTGGACTGAATAAAGAAAATGTGCTACATGTACACCATGAAACACTATGCAGCCATTAAAAAGAATGAAATCATGTACTTTACTGCAACATGGATGTAGTTGGAGACCATTATACTAAGTGAATTAATGCAGGAACAGAAAACCAAATACTGCATGTTCTTACTTATAAATGGTAGCTAAACATTGAATACACATGGACATAAAGATGAAAACAATAGACACTAGGGACTACTGGTGGAAAGGATGGAAAGGGAGACAAGTGTTGAAAACTCATCCATTGGGTATTATTCTCACTATTTGGGTGACAGAAACATTTGTACACCAAAGCTCAGTGACATGCAAGGTACTTATGTAACAAACGTGCGCATGTACCCCCCAAAACTAAAAGTTGAAAAAAAAAAAAGGAATGGGGGAAATGGAAGAAGAGATGCTGGACAAGAAAAAGTATAAAAGTACATCTGTGCTGGAGGGAAAGAATCCTGCCTTTTCTTTGACTTTCAGTCCTCAGTTCTTTGAATCACTACATTCTTACACAGTAATGGGTGTTTAATAATCAAATTTATATTTTGGAGATAACCACAAAATATGAGGTATAAAACAGATTTTATTTCATAATTGTAATCTAGCTCAGTCTAGCTGGAGTGATTCCTTTGAAGGTAAAAATGCATTTGATGTAGTTTCTGGTGTGTTAAAAAAAAATTGCTTGTCTTAGTACCCTAACTTTCTGGCTTTTTTTTTCTCCCCGCAAATGGAGTTTTGTGCTTGTTGCCCAGGCTGGAGTACAATAGTGCCATCTCGGCTCACTGCAACCTCTACTTCCCGGGTTCAGGCGATTCTCCTGCCTCAGATTCCCGAGCAGCTGGGATTACAGGCATGCACCACCACGCCTGGCTAATTTTTGCATTTTTAGTAGAAATGCTAATTTTTGCATTTTTCACCATGTTGGTCAGGCTGGTCTCTAACTCCTGACCTCAAGTAATCCACCTGCCCCGGCCTCCCAAAGTGCCAGAATTACAGGTGTGAGCCACCGTGCCCAGCCAACTTCCTGTGTTTTCTAATTCAACTTCAGGATGCCTGAGTGTTCTTGTTCCTTTTTAATAGTTGCGTGAGTTAGTGGCAGACCTAGAAATAGAAACTAAGTTTCCTCCACGATCAACCCTTTTTTCCTGCCTCAGCCACATTGTACAGATAACCAGGGCTGGAACACACAAGGGTTGGATTGTTACTGAGAGATGGATACGATGTTGAAATGAAGACCTGAGTTTCGTTTGGAATAGAACTGTTAAAATAAGGTGTCATGGTACAGCTGCTAGGGAAAACAAATAGCAGTTCCTCAAAAGACTAAACATAGAATTACTGTACGATCTAGTAATTCTACCTCTGAATATATACCCAAAAGAACTGAAAACAGGAACTCAAATAGATCTTTGTACACTCATGCTCATAGCAGCATTATCCACAATAGCCAAAAGATGGAGGCAATCGCAGTCCACTCACAGATGAAAAGATAAAGAAAACATAGTGTAATATTATTCAGCCTTAAAAAGAAAGGAAATTCTGACACAAGCTACAACATGGATGAAACATGAGGACATTATGCTAAGCGATATAAGATAGTCATAAGAGAACAAATGCTATATGATTCCACTTATCTGAGATACCTCAAGTAGTCAAATTTATAGAGACAGGAAGTAGAATGCCGGTTACTAGGGGTTGCAGGGAGGAAAGAAAAAAATGAAATGGGAACTACTTTGGAAATTTGTTTGGCATTATTAACTAAAAATGGACTCAAGTATATCCTAAAACGCAGCAATCTCACTCATTGGCATATGCCCAAGAGTACATTTGTCCACCAAAAGACAGGTGTAACAGTGTTTACGGCAGCACTGTGCAGCAAGAAACAATTCGACTGTCCACACAAAGCAGGATGGATTAAAAAACTGTGGCATATTTATATAACAGAATGCTTTTCCACAATGGAAATGAAGAAACTATTGCTACACGCCACATGAATGAATCTCACAAGCATGAAGTTGAGCAAACTTGATTGCATTATAAATAAGGAGAAACTAATCTCTGGTGTTGAAAGTCAAAATAGTGACTTACCTTTGCAGAGGTGGGGGAGGAGTGAGGGGAGGGAGTGGCTGGATTAAGAAGGGCTCCTGGGTGTAGGCAGTGACCTATTTTTTAATCTGGATGATGGTCACCATGGATGTATTCACCTTGTGAAATTTCATTGAATTTTACATGTATGTAAAATTATTTAGGCACTTTTCTGCACATACACTTGAATTTTTAAAAAATCGATTAAAATGCTTGATCAGGAATAATTAGGATTGTAGAGTCAGCCAAGAGTTTGAGAAATTAGTCTTGTCGTAATTGCTACTCAGAATTGACATGGTGGATAGTTTTAGACCCAGCTGTGGGACAATGGAGACTTTATCAGCATAAAGCATGTATCAGTTGGGGGACTGTATAGGAGTTAATGGCAGAGCCACTGGCATTTTAAAGATGTGCTTCATGTTAAAAACTCTTTCATTTACGTTCTCTCGCATGAGTTTCACGCAACAGCCCTGAAAGTAGCAATTGCCATCACTGCTACCTTCCAGGTAACAAAACTAATACTCAGAAAATGAAGTGATTTATTTAAGGTGTCTTAGCTAGTAAGCAGTGGATTCAGAGTTAAAGCCCAGATAGGTTGACCCCAAAGCTTGTGTTAGCTCATCTTCCCCACCCTATCTCCAGATATCTTTTAGCAATTGGCAACTTCCCCTCCCCCACATAATACTGTGTCTAGGTACCATAGTTCTGGTAATTATCTATACATTTCTATCATAGGGAAATAATTCTATGATTTTCTTGGTGCTTACTCTGTTTACAAATTAGATTTGTTTTTATTGTTTTAATTTTTAATTTGGTGCTTTTTTAAGAATTAGAGTACATTAAAGAGTTATTTTTATTTAGGCTTTTACGTTATAAAAGAAGTACAATGATATTATGGTGGTTTATGCCTGTAATCCTAGCACTTTGGGAGGCTGAGGTGGGCAGATCATTTGAGGCCAGGTGTTCAAGACCAGCCTGGCCAACATGGTAAAACCCCATTTCTACGAAAAGTACAAAAATTAGCTGGGCATGGTGGTGCATCCTCTAATCCCAGCTACTATGGAGGCTGAGGTAGGAGAATTGCTTGAACACAGGAGGTGGAGGTTGCAGTGTGCTGAGATCATGCCACTGCACTGCAGCCTGGGTGACAGAAGAATACTACGTCTAAAAAAAAAAAAAAAAAAAAAAAAAGGTATAACGACATTAAAGGAAATTGAGAAGTTAAGAAGTCATCTAGAATCTTGCCATCCTAATCCAATCACTATTTACATACTTTTGCTTATTTTTATGAAATGTCTTTTTTAAGCCCTTTTGTTGAGGAATGATTGATGTGCAAAAGCTGTACGTATTTGATGTATAGAGCGTGACTTTGGAGATAGGTCAATTACTACTTAAATTGTAGTATTCCTTTTAAATCTTTTCTCATACATTTATTTTTTTTTCTACTTTTCACACTTAAGAATACATATCCTTAAAGAGTATTTAAGGCTACATTTTTAGAATTTCTTTTTTGTATCAAGAGTAAAACATTCTTGTTATTTAAAAAATTACAAACAAAAAATATGAAAAAAAAAACCTGTCTTAATTGCAAGACTGAGCAAGAACTAGTATGAATGATTTATTGGGTTTCATTTGAACATATAGACACTGGAGGGGAACAATAGATACTGGGGCCTGTTGGGAGGTGCCAGAAGAGGGAGAGCATCAGCATAAGTAGCTAATGCATGCTGGACTTAATACCTAGGTGATGGGTTTATAGGTGCAGGAAACCAGCATGGCACATGTTTACCTATGTAACAAACCTGCGCATACTGCACTGTCGCCTGGAACTTAAAATAAAATTTAAAAAATGTTACTGGGTTTCTTTCCACTGCTTGTTTTCTAATATATGGAATATTCATTTAGATATTGGAATCACACTATATATACAAAATTGCATTCTACTTTTTTCCCACTTGTCATATTCTTCCAGGCCATCAAATATTCTTTGAAACCATAATGTTAATGGCCATATAACAGATATTGGATTAAAATATTTAAAAGGAAAACAATTTCCCTATATAACTTTTTTATTCTTAATATTCTCTTCTACTTTATGAACATATAAACATATAGTTTTGGATGTATTTTTAAAGACTGCAAACAGAATCTAGCCTTGAATCAAAATGAGGCTTCATCAGGGGTGCTGCCAAGCAGGGGATGGCCTATTAAAATTTTTAGATTGTGTATAACTATTATTTCTGGATGAAAGAAACTACAGAAACTGGTATTTTAATATTTATGAAACTAAAGGAAGTTTTACATTATCAGGGCAAAATAGTCTATGGCTAATGATGTCAAATGAAGCTATATATTGGAATATACCCCAAGTATCTTCAGTCTTGCATATGTACCCACTGGCCTACTTGCCAGAAATTTGCCTACCACCAAGTTTCTTCATGGCATTCCCATGGTGCTCTTCTCTGTGCTGAGTCCTGGAGCTAGCATAGTTACCGGGCTGCCATTGGCAATAGTAGAGTTCTGCTAGCTCCCACCCTTACTCCCTGCACTGTAATTGCTTTAGGATTCATCCAGGCTCTGGGTCAAGGCCAGAAAGAAGAGGAATTCCCTCTCTTTCCCATTCCAAATACTATCAAGTGCTGGATCCCAGGATTATTAACAGGTGAAACAACCATTCTCTTTAAAGAAATCCTTACTCCTTTGACTAGTGAAAGATCGTATTCTCTTGGCCCCAAGAAGGCAATGGCAAATTCATTCAGTCTTGGCCGGTGTCCCATGGTCTGATTCATTCTTTGTGATCCAAGATTTTTGGAGCGACAGATGCCTCATAAATATAAATAGGTCAACTTATCTCACCTAAAATCAAAATGTGTTGGAAAAAATCAAAATATGTTGGAACAAAGAACCACAGTTTGTGTTCCAGTCAGATTCAGGCTGCCCATTGGGAATACTGGAAAACAGAGGGAGACAAAAATTATAAAATAAGATTATACGCAGTGTCCAAGTAACAACCTCTGTGTCTGTTTCACTTCTTTAAGTTCATTATAATGAGGAATGCCCCCTGACTTGAAAGCAAAGATTCAATTAAAATAACAGGTTATCCTGTCATTTTCCAAACAGGTATGTTCATCAAATGCTTTAGAGGATTAGTGTTCAGCTTTGTGGCTCTTTATTTCAGCCTGGATGAGGCAGACAAGTGCTCATAAACATGAAGACTCTGGAGGCTGTGTTGTGTCTTCAGTCCCACATTTAGCAAATTATGGATGTTCTATATGTTGTAGTAATAGTTACATATTCCTGATTTAAAACCTCATCTTGTTGATGGCACTAATGGAAATAAATACATGACTACTTTTTAAAACATACATCTTATTTTTGACATTGTAGGTATATATAAAGTTATTGTTTACATTGTAGATATAAATGGAGTATATCCTGTGGGTGTATCTTTCTGTCCAAATTTCACTGAGAATCTTGTATCTTCTAAGACTATCCTTCACTTTGCCATGTTTGCCTGAGAATGAAGAAAAGAAACTTTATGGGAATGAACCCTTAAGAATGGAGAGAACTCTATGCTTGCCTTCAGCTACTCAGGACATTTTAAAATTCTTCCCCCAGTGTTCCCTTCTCTGAACATTCCTCACTCCTAATATTTATAAGACCCTGAAATCCATTGTTTCCTTGATGCAGACTAGAATTATG
>NW_022436944.1:33384534-33395465 GCF_009761245.1 Sapajus apella | reverse complement strand
ACACACATACACAC
Source organism: Sapajus apella (assembly GCF_009761245.1). Classification (NCBI taxonomy): domain Eukaryota; kingdom Metazoa; phylum Chordata; class Mammalia; order Primates; family Cebidae; genus Sapajus; species Sapajus apella. Next base: position 33,395,451 of record NW_022436944.1, on the reverse strand, counting down.
ACATATATGTATATATATAAACTTGATACATATAAATAAACTTGGTATATATAAAATTGACATATTCTATATAAAATTATCTTTATATAGAATATATATTCTATATATTTATATAGCTATATAAAGTTAATACTGTTATATTTGTATATCATTATATATATCAAGATTAAATATAATTCTTGATATATATCAAGTTGATATGATTTGACTGTGACCCCACCCAAATTTCATGTTGAATTGTAGTTCCCATAATCCCCATGTGTCGTGGGAGGGACCTGGTGGGAAGTGGTAGGATCATGAGTGTAATTTTCCCCATGCTGTTCTCCTAATAGCGAGTGAGTTCTCACGAGATCTGTTGGCTTTATAAGCATCTGGCATTTCCCCTGCTGGCACTCAATCTCTCTCCTGCCACCCTGTGCAGAGGTGCTTTCCACCATGATTCTAAGTTTCCTGAGACTTCCCAAGCCATGTGGAGCTGCAAGTCAATTAAACCTCTTTTCTTTATAAATGATCAAATCTCAGGTATTTCTTCATGAGAATGGACTAAAAAACAAGTTTATATTTTCATCAAATATATGAATATGAATTTATATACATACTTGATAATGTATACATATATATGTATAGTATATTATGTGTGTGTATATATTATATACAATTGTATCATAATTATATATATATATATACATTTGATATATATATCCTCAGGTGAAAAATAGTACATGATTTCACTTTTTCTAGGTCAAATGTAATTTCTGATTAGAATCCTGCTGGGCTTCCCAGCAAGTTATCCTCAGGAAAGAAGCCCAGTAAATTAGGAGTTTGGTTGAATTTCAAAACTGATTTTAAAATTAATTTATATTTGGAGATGCTGTGTTGTTTTCCTTCTCTAATTTCAAATAAAACAGCAACCATGGACTGAAACTCTTGGTATAAATAACATGGAAGTTCTAATGATGAAGGTTTCCCATTAAGAAACAAGAAGATTCCTATCTTTGAAGAGAATATAAATGATTCCACAGTAATACAGTGAGTAATGTCTGTTCTCAGTAGGTAAATCAATTCCCAAAGCCCTAAGATGAAAGCTTTCTTGAAACAAAAAACCAAGCCTTTGAAATATCTGTCCTAGATATCTATTAGGTTAGAAGTCCAATTTCCCATCCCCACCTCTGGGAATTGCCTCCTGTATAATGGACATGGTGGCACAGCCAAGGCCGATTAGATTGGAGCACCTGAACTAAACAGGAAATTGGAGCTGAGACTAAGAGCAACCAAGATTAAGGATGCTGAAACCAGTAATGTGCCAACTCTGACATCATTACAGTACCTATCAAACTATGTGTGCTATAAAACAGAAAAAGCTGGGAAACGGAATGGTCGGGAATTTCAAAGCTCTACCAGCCATTCTAGGGTAGTCTCTGGTCCTGATTGGATCCTGAATCCAGCTACATTTTGTCTTTGGGTTTCCTTGTGGTCACTGTCATCTTTATAATGAACTCAGTTTTCAGCCAAAGTTAAATCCATCAAGATCTGTTACTTTCAACCAGGAAAAGCCCAATACAATACTTTTAGAAATTAACTCTTATAATTATTTACTTAAAGCTAAAGCCAGTCCTGTTTTAAATGCTAAATTCAGAGTAGCCTGATGTGAGTGTTATTATTATTTTTGATGTTTTAAAAAGATGGTAGAGAATTTTAAAAACACATCATTTTGTCATTTTGATTCCTTATGTTCCTCTACAAAAGAATTTTTTTTAAAAAAGTTAGTCAAAAATAGAGAAGAAAACTTTACGTCTTTTTCTAGAGACTAATTGGTAATTCAGGACACATACTTTTAGGGAAGATTTTACATTTCTGAGTCTTTCCTGATGGTAGATTTGACCATTCCCTCCTTGTGTATCAAAGCATATTGCTTATGACTATTATAAATGTATCATATTGTATAGTAATTAGTTATTAATCTTTGAAATTCATTACCACTTGACTCTATGCTATATACATTAGGAATACAAGATTGAGAAAACTACAAGCTCAGGCCTGAAGGGAAGACAAATAGGCATAACAGCATGTCAGGTGGGACTTTCTCTCTGCCTCAATGGTTGACAAGTGCTTGCATATTCAAGAGAAGACAAGGAATTGCTAAGAAGTAGCAAAGTCAATTCTGTGACTCTAAACCTTCATCCGAAGTCAGCCTATAAAAGAGAAGCCTCTTTTTTTGGATGGTGGAAGATGACAGCATAGAAAGCTCTCCCTTCCAAGGACACCAAGTTAACAACTATTTACATGGAGAAAACAACTTAGTAAGAACCAAAAATCAGGTGAACACTCATGGCAACTGGTTTTAACTTTGTATCGCTGAAAGAGGTGCTGAAGATATAGAAAAAAAGTCTTGAATCACCAATGCCCCCCTCCCCTACCCCAGCAGCAACAGCATGGTACAGAGGGCGTCTCTGGGCACTGAGGAAGGAAGAACATCAATCGTTAGGTATTGAACTCACTGCTGTCCTGTTAGAGCAGAAAAGAAAACTGGACCAATCTCATCTGATGCCCGCCCACAGAGGGGGCATATAAATCAGCCCTAGCCAGAGGGGAATCACAGATCTCAGCTGTCAGAACTTGAGTGCCTGCAAACCTCATCACGAAGAGCTAAAGCACTCTGTGTCTCCAAATAAATTTGAAAGGCAGTCTAGGCCATAAGCACAGCAACTCTGAGGTAAGACCTAGTGCTGAACTAAGCCCAGAAACAGTGGACTAGGGGGTCATACAACATACTGAGACAAGCTGGGACAGTAAAGGGAGTGCTGGCATCACCCCTCCCTAAACCCCAGACTGCACAGCTGGTGGCTCCAAAAGAGATCCCATCTTTCCACTTGAGGAGAGGATAGGGAAGAGTGAGTAGGACTTTGTCTTGCATCTTGGATACAAGCTAAGCCACAGCAAAACAAGGTACTAGTCAGAGTCATGCGGCCCCCATTTCAGGCCCTAGCTCCTAGATGACATTTCTAGGCACACCCTGGGCCAGAAAGGAACCCTTTGAAGGAAAGAACTCAGATCTGTCAGAATTCATCACCTGCTAACTGAAGATCCCTTGGACCCTGAACAACATCAGTGATACCTAAGTTCTACATCAAAGGCATTGGTGAGCCTCTGAGACTTGCTAGCTTAGGTGAGACTCAGCCTAATGCCAGCTGTGGTGCCTACAGGGCAAAACTCCTTCAGCTTGAGAAAAGCAGAGGAAAAAGTAAAGGGGACTTCATCTTACAACCTGGGTACCAGCATGGCCACCATGGGGCAGAGCACCAAGCAGGTTCTTAGGGTCCCTGATTCCAGGAATCAACTCTTGAACAACATTTTTGGACCTGCCCCAGGCCAATGGGGAGCCCATTGCCCTGAAGGGTAAGTTCCAGGTCAGGAAGCATTCACCCCAAGCTGACTTGAGAGCCCTTGAGCCTTAAGGGAACATCAGTGGTAGTCTAGCAGTACTCCTCATAGCCTGAGATGGCAGTGGCCATGGGGTGAGGCTCATCTGCTTTTGGAAAAGGGAGGAAACAGTGGAAAGGACTGTGTCTTGTGGTTTGAGTGTTAGCTCAGCTGCAATACAGTAGAGCACCAAGTAGACTACTGAGGTTTTTGACTTCAGTCCCTGACTCCTGGACACCTCTGGACCCATGCAAGGACTGGTGGACCTTGCTGCCCTGAAGGGAATGACACAAGCCTGGCTGCTTTTGCTACCTGCTAACTGTAGAGCCCCAGGGCCTTAAGCAAATATAGGCAGTAGACAGGGACTGGTTATAGCAGGCCTTGGGTGAGACCTCTTGCTGTGCTGGCTTCTGGTCTAACCCAATGCACTCATAGTGGTAGTGGCCACCAGGGTTCTTGTGTCACTCCATCCCCAGCTACATGTGGCTCATAACAGTTTTAAATGGTTCTGTTTGTTTGGGAGAAAGTAAGGGAAGACAGCAAGAGTTTCTGCTTGATAATCTAGAGAATTCTTCAAGATCTCGTCCAAGACCATCAAGGTGGTACCTCTATGGATCTACAGGAACCACAGTGTTACTGGGCCCGGGGTGCCCTGTAAAGCAGATATAGCTTAGATCCTAACACCCAAGTTCTTTCAGATATCTGGAAAGCCTTCCCAAGAATGATGACTGCAAATAAGCCCAGACAATGAAGACTACAATAGATACCTAACTCTTTAATGCCCAGACACTGAAGAACATCTGCTATCATCAACACTATCCACTATCCATGCTAATTTGACTTCACTAAATGAACTAAATAAGGTACCAGGGAACCATTTTGGAGAAACAGAGATATGTGACCTTTCAGATAGACAATTTAAAATAGCTCTGTTGAGGAAACTCAAAGAAATTCAAGAACAGATGTGGTGGCTTACGCCTTGTAAGTAATTCCGGCACTTTGGGAGGCTGAGGCAGGCAGATCACAATGTCAGGAGTTTGAGACTAGCCTGGCCGACACAGTGAAACACTGTCTTTACTAAAAATACAAAAATTAGCTGGGCTTGGGGGTGTGTGTCTGTAGTCCCAGCTACTCGGGAGGCTGAGGCAGGAGAATCGCTTGAATACAGGAGGCAGAGGTTGCAGTGAGCCAAGATCATGCTGCTGCACTCCAGCCTGGGCAACAAAGCAAGGAAAAAAAAAAAATTCAAGGTAACACAGAGAAGAAATTCAAAATTCTTTCAGATAAATTTGATGAAGAGATTAGAATAATTTAAAAGAATCCAGTAGAAATTCTGGAGCTGAAAAATGCAATTGGCATACTGAAGAATGCATCAGAGTCCTTTTATAGCAGAATGGGTCAAACAGAAGAAAGAATTAGTCTAGCATGGGCAACATGATAAAACCCCCATCTTTATAAAAATACAAAACCTATCCAGGCATGGTGGCATGCTGCTGTAGTCCCTGCTGAGGTGGGAGGATTGCTTGAGCCCAGGAGCTGGAGGTTGCAGTGAGCCAGCACTGCACCACTCACTCCAGCCTGCGCAACAGAATGAGACCCTGTCTCAAAATAATTTGAAAAATTTTAAAAAACAAAGAATTAGTGAGCTTGAAGACAGGCTATTTTAAAATACACAGCCAGAGGAGATAAAAGAAAAAAGAATAAAAAACAATGAAGCATGCCCACAGGATCTAGAAAATAGCCTCTAAAGGGCAAATCTAAGAGTTATTGGTCTAAAGAGGAGGTAGAGAAAGAGATAGGGGTAGAAAGTTTATTCAAAGGGTTAATAATAGAGACGTCCCCAGACCTAAAGAAAGTTGTAAATATCCAAGTACAAGAAAGTGTAGAACGCCAAACAGATTTAATGCAAAGAAGATTACCTAAAGGCATTTAATAATCAAATTCCCAAAAGTCAAGGATAAAGAAAGGATTCTAAAAGCAAGAGAAAAGAAACAAAAAACATATAATGAAGCTTCAATATGTCTGGCAGCAGACTTTTTAGTGGAAACGTTACAGGCCAGGAGAGGGTGGCATGACATAGTTAAAATACTGAGGGAAAAAATCTTTTACCCTAGATTAGTATATTCAGTGAAAATATCCTTCAGATATGAAGGTGAAATAAAGGCTTTCATAGAAAAACAAAAGCTGAAGGATTTCATCAATATCAGACCCACCCTAGAAGAAATGCTAAAGGGAATACTTCAATCAGAAAGAAAAGGCCATTAATGAGCAATAAATAACCACCTGAAGGTACAAAACTCCCTGGTAATAGTAAGAATAAGACAAACACAGAATATTATAACACTGTAACTGTGGTGTGTAAACTACTTTTATCCTAAGTAGAAAGACTAAGCAATAAACAAAAATTATATCTACAGTTTTTCAAGACATAGTAAAATAAGCTATAAAAAGAAAAATAACAAAAGCTAAACAATAGGGGGACAAGCTTAAAGTGAGTTTTTATTAGTTTTCTTTTTGACTGTTTGTTCAGTTTTGCAAATTGTGTTGTTGTCAGGCAAAAATAATGGGTTATGAGATAGTATTTGCAAACCTCATGGCAACTTCAACCCATCAAAATATATAATAGATACACAAGAAATAAAAAACAGGAAACTAAATTATATCACCAGAGAAAATCATCTTCACTAGAAGAAACAGGAATAAAAGAAGGAAGAAAAGACTGCAAAATGACCAGAAAGCAAATAGCAAAATGGCAGGAGTAAGTTCTTACTTATCAATAATAACACTGAAAATGTTAATGGACTAAACTCTCCAATCAAAAGACACAGACTGGCTGAATGGGTGTGAGTGGTACATATTTGAAATGAAAAATTCTTATGAGCTTGTTTCTAAATAGAGTATTTTAAAAACACTGTTCAGTCCTGTATGGTCTACTCAGCAAAATAAACAATCAAATCATAATCTACAATCTGCATGTACACACTATTGGCAAATGCTGACTATAGGCTCAGATCAATAGAAAAATATAGATACCTCTTGAGGAAGCTGGGTTTTAGCTGAGTTTGGAAAGCTGTAATTGACACCTATTGATGGGTGAACCACAGAATCTAAGAGCTAAAAACGATGTTAGAAACCTTCTATGTGGTCTGACGCGGCGGGCTCACATATGTAATCCCAGCACTTTAGGAGGATGAGACGGGCAAATCACAAGATCAGGAGTTCGAGACCAGCCTGGCCAACATGGTGAAATCCTGTCTCTCCTAAAAACCCAAAACTTAGCTGGGCATAGTGGTGGGCGCCTATAATCCCAGCCACTCAGGAGGCTGAGGCAGGAGAATTGATTGAAGCCAGAAGGCAGGAGGTTGCAGTGAGCTGAGATCGTTCCACTGCACTCCAGCCCTGGTGACAGAGTGAAACTCCATCTCAAAAAAAGAAAAAAAAAAAGAAAGGAAGAAACCTTCTATGTAAGCCTCCATTTTGCCATCAAGGAAAAGTTGGCCTCTATGACTCATTAAATGTCAGGGGTATTAGTAACACAGGAGTAACAACATAAACTCACAAATCACAAAAACATATTTTGATGTCATAATTTTACATAACCCAATAAATAATACCACTTTATCAATATGATCTTGGTTGATTATAAAATTTTTCAGGCTTGCTTTTATGCAGATTATTTTAGTGACTTCATTTATAATTGATATAATTGAAAGTGTCATTGGTCACTCTTGGCAAATGCAAGATTGCAAATAATTTGTGATAATTTTTAATTTTGAGAAGGATATTTTGTTGATGCAACTATTACTCATGCTATTAGATTTTTATAGGTCATGACAATATTGGGATAAATTTCTGATAATTTATTTTAAAATATATATTTTAGTACATGTAGAAATGATGATTCTCATAGGACAGTTTTTCTAAAAAGATTTAACTCTTCATACAAATCAGTTTCATCTAAGTCTGAATTTAATTTTAAATGTAAATTTATACAATGGCATTTTAGTGTTTCCTCTGACATTTTCTGGAACTTGTGGAAGCCAAAAGTGACTTCATGATTTGTACATAATTCAAAATGCTTGTTTATACATTCTGTCACTGTATATTCAATTATAAGAAAATAATAATTTTTAAAATGCCTTCCTCAATAATTGGCTCATCTGGTGCTTCATATATAAACAATGATCTTTTTCATCTAATATAACAGTCTTTAATATTTATATCTAAGCCTGTGAATATTGGTTTTTCAATGTTGCTGCAATTTGCATAACAAGAGATTCTAAATTCTTTGAAGTTGATAACTCCATGACATGCTCTATTGCAATACCCATTTTTGTATGTTTTTATTTTGTAATACTTTATTGACAAAGTTTACTGCCTGAGTGCCAGCAGCTCCTGTCCTGATACTTGAACTGGAGAATTAACATTTGCATAGCTGATGAAATGATGGTCTCTGGGGACAGACAGGCGAGCTATTCTTCCACTGTTGGTCCTAACGCAGCCTCCATGCAAAGCCCCTCCTCTCTGCCAGGATCATGGCCACTGCCACCACCTGCAGCTTCAGTGGCACCATCACCAACCCAAGCTAGGCCTCCTCTTTGGGGCATGACAGCACCCCAGACTACTGTGGGCATGCATGCAGGCACTGGGCCGCCTGCCCAACTGGTCAGTGCTCATGTTGCTTACTGCTGGCTGTGCTCATGGCCTTGACCCTGAACATGCCCACAAAGACATCTGAGCATCTGCATGTTCCATTGCCCCACTGGATTTCACTTATAAAATACAAGTTTAAAGGTCAAATACTTAATAAATTCTAAATGGTGACAGCAGAGCACGAAGCCAAGCACAGGCCCCATCAAAGAGCTGCCGCTACACAGATTGCGTGCCCATAAAGCCACCCTGTCCGCAACAAAGATTGATCCAGTCCAAAATGTCAGTAACACTGAGGTTGAGAACCTTACTGTAGATTAGCTTTGTCTGACTTAGAATTTCATGTAAATGGAAACTGTCTGTTCAGAGCTCTTCTATTCATTTAAGTCAGATTTGTTGAAGGTATAACTTATACACAGTAAAATCCATCCCTTTGAATACACAGATCTATGAGTGTTGACAAACATACGAACACCACCCAAGAAAGATATGGAACAGTTCCATCACCTCCCAAAGTTGCTCTTATTTGAGATTAGAATTTAAGGACAGAGACCTACTGTTTGAGAAAGATGAATTCAGATTAATGTAGGAATCTGCAGCATGCTATGGAAATGGCTTGATTTAGGAGTTAATAAAAATAAAGATGACCAAACTGGTGATATCTGGCCTGCCAAAGGGGATATCTGTTAATAGTAAGAAGAAATTTATGAGGAATGAATCAAGAAATTTTAAAATACAGGGCCATTGTGTATTTTGAATATTCTAGCTGTTTAAGGGTCTAAAGTTTTCTGAAATATTAGAGTTGTATTTCATTTAGAATTATATTGGGACTATTGAATTTAATTCTGATTTTTACCTCTGAAATTACTGCCTTCTGTGTAAAATAGCATGAGGAAAGGACCAGTATAGACAAAATACATATACACACTCTGTGTCATAGCCTAAGGCACATGGGGACACCTTATTATAGAAGAGTTTCTCGTAGGCAACCCATTTTCTTCAACCTGGAGAAATTTCTCAAGGTGTTACAGATTGATTTGTTGATTTGATTAGTTTAAATGCTCACAAGTACATTTTTTTAAAAAAAGACACCGCATAATCTAGCTGCCCTAGAAAAAAAGAAAAGAGAGAAATATCATAACTCTATAATACAAGAGAAATAAATAAATGTAGGAATACCTTTGGGGCAGCAGCTTCAACACTTGATTGCACAAAATGGCAGATAGCAAAAGTGAGCCACAAATGCGCAGACCATTTTTTTTTTTCTATTATTCTGCTGTGTAGGCCAACTGAATGGAGTCCAAATTTTATACAGCTAAAACTGAGGACTCTTTCTGTCCAGGCAGCGTAATTGGAGTAGATCAAAACATTTTATGTGGTTTCTCTGCAAATTCCCAGAATTGAATATACCCGAGAAAATACAAGCTTTGTGTCTATATGTGCATACAAACCCATACTCCCAATCCATAGACATTCTGTATATTTCTATGGAGTGTTTATGAGGTGGTGCATGAATAAAAATTAAATATGTATGTGTTTTTGTTTTATGATGAAATAAGTATATATATATTATTTTTATATATATAAAAATATATATATATTATTTTTATGATGAAATAATTAAGCATTGCACATGATATTGTCCTTCTGTTTTTCTTACATATCTTTTTTTCTTCCCTATCTTTCTATTTGCTCTCTGCTTAATATATGATTCATAGAATATTCAAGAAGAGATTAGACCCTAGTGTGACCCTTCTGTTTTTCTATGATGCTTCAATTTGATTGCTAACTGGCAAGAAGCAATTTTTTTTTTTTTGAAACAGGGTCGCACTCTGTCACCCAGGCTGGAGTGCAATGGCCCAATCAATAATGGCTGACTGCAGCCTGGACGTCCCAGGATCAGGTGATCCTCCCACCTCAGTCTCCCAAGGTAGCTGGGACTGCAGGCACACGCCACAAAGCCTGACTAATTTTTTAAATTTCTTGCAGAGATGGGGTCTCACTGTGTTGCTCAGGCTGGTCTTGAACTCCTAGGATCAAGCAATGCTTCCTTCTTAGCCTCCCAAAGTACTAGGATTATAGGTGTGAGCCACTGTACCCAGCCAAGAAGCAATTTTCAGTGGAGAGAAGGTTTGCTTATAGAGATGATGGAGAGTTATTATGAGGAAGAAAATTGCAGAAGAAAAGGAAGACAACAGGGGGCTTGCAGCTTGGGAAGGAAGAAAAAGAATACGTCTGGAAACAGGGGGAGTGGTAGATAAAGGTTCATCAACAATGACAGGCAGAGACAAATAATAACATCAGAAATATTTTTTGGACATTACCTTGTAAAAGACTAAATTGAAATAGAATTGAATTTGATATTAAACTTCAAGTGGCTTTATATTTTTCTTCAAAGGCATATATATATTTGGTTTCTGAAAGTAACTGGGATACAACCCCCCAGTTCCCCCTTCCCCTTTGTAATCCATGGGCTGTGAATCCTGCCTGGGGGGCTCTCCGAATGCCTTCACCAAGTAATGATGTGTCAACTTCAACTCGGGTTTTTATGGCAGATTTTATGGAGAAGAAAAAATAACTGTTATTATTAAACTGAGAGTGACTAGCATTATCATTGACATGTTTCTTGAAATGCAAACACTGCCCCCATTTTAACACATGCACATTTTGCCTATGGTTCTTTTGTCTTGATAGGTTAAGAAATTCTTTTCTGTATAATTTATCCTGGTTCAGGTAAATTGAGAGTGTGATGCAGTCTCAGTCTAAGGGCCATGGCACACCAAGCCACACTAGGGTCTAATCTCTTCTTGAATATTCTATGAATCACATATATATATATATATATAT
>NW_022436944.1:33285940-33384434 GCF_009761245.1 Sapajus apella | reverse complement strand
AAGCAGAGTAGAGAGCAAATAGAAAGATAGGGAAGAAAAAAAAAGATATGTAAAGAACATCTGTTATGTACGGTCAATGCAACCTAAGTTGCCCTCAGAGTCAATGCAGGGCCATCCATCCACACTATATGTATTGCCATGAGTGAGAGCAGAACAAGAGATTGTCCTTGTGTGTCTAGAAGGTTTGGAGACACCCAAAACACTAATCATACGAATCACAATTACCCAGCAGTCATCTCAAGGTGATAAAACCACAAAGCAATGGATATTTTTTAGCAGAAATTACTTTTGCTGTACATTCTCTTTTGGAGAAACAGAGTGAACAGAAAGGAGAGTAATAGGCAGACATTGTCAGGGCACATGGAAGCACCATTCAAGAAGAAGCCAAGCCTGACAGATCACAAGGCTTTGTTGAAAAGAGGTTTTCTTGACTAAGTAGCTCTGAGTTGCGCTGCTTCCAGAGCAAGCTTACGCCCACAGTGAGCATGGTAAATGTGAAGATGTGCCACATGTCCCCTTCAGGTCAATCCTCTCCCAGGGTAGGCCATGCTCAGTGACCCAGTGAAGCAAGAGTGTGAAGGCCTGGTGATATCAGTACCACACTGTGCCCCAAGCTTGATCTTGATTTTTCTGTGAATTTGAATCTTCAATGGAGATACCGGCAGAAGGCAGTTGGAGCTGAGTCATATAATGGCGGTGATCAAGAGATTGTCCTTAGATTCCTGGTACTGCATTTCCTAAAACCATCCTAGTTCCTGTAATTTCCAAGCTGTGGTTTTTTCAGCTCTCATTTCACTTTGTAAACTATCACATCAGTCTTCCAATAAATCCCTTTTGCTTCTCAAGTTAGTCAATGTATTTGTCAGGTCTAACTAGGAAAACAAAAACTGCTTTTGTGTTTTTGTACAAGATGCAGGGGATTATAAATGGGTGATGAAAGATCTGTGAAGCCAACCTCACACTGTGAAACAACCTAGAGATTAGCCATAGCAGGAAGCTACTGTCACCCTTAGGCTGGAGGGATAAAGGGAAAAAGTGGTGTTACCAGAACTAGGAGGCCAGAGTTGCCTGAAACAAGTTGAAACCACAGGAGACCTACCTGGCAGAAACTAGAGCAATAAAAGAGACCCAGCTACAGCAGGAGAAGCTGCTGGAGACAGAGAGGGAGAGAAGAAATACTGTGGCATCTCCTTTCTCCTTGCCTGCCACACTCCCACCAGTGCCTCTCAATAGATAAAGCCAGCTGACATGAGCGCCTGGCTGACCAGATCAGCCTGACTGTGTTACAGAGACAGAGCTAGTACTGTCATGATGCTTTTCAGTCACCTCCCATGAAAAGCCCTGACTGATAATAGCCATTGGGGGGCCTCCTGGTACACCTTGTATTCTTTAAATGATCATTTGTACTATGAATTGTACACCTTATTGTAACGGTGATTATATGAACCAAGCACTGTGCCAGGCACTGTTTACATTCCTTCTTATAAAGTAAATCTAAATATCCAATATAAATTCATGTAGCTCCATGGCATTGGCATTAAGACAGGCTATTTTGAAATCATACCTATTCAAGACTTTTCAGATACTACACAATAAAAGATTAGTTTCACACTATTCTCTTAATATTTCTAAACTGAGCATGCAGTGCCATGTGAATAAGAAATAAAACCCAGTTAATTGAATCCTAGGGAATGGAGAATAAAGAACCAATTGTCAAAACCTCTAGGAGTGCAGTTGTTTACTGTATTTTACAGGGCAAAAACAAGTATAGCTGGAAAGTTACTGTATATACAATCAATTTGCTAATAGTAGGGTTTTGAAATGTCAATTACGCTGTACAAATCCCTCTAATGACTTAGATTTCTATTTTTGTTGTTGCTGTTTTACCTCTAATACATGTTTCTTTTGTGGTTTCATGAAATGAAGCTGTCTCATTGTTGATTATGGGGTTGTCTTTGTAAATATCCAGCAGAAAAATCATACTTTTTATGGAAAAAATATTTTTAGCTTTTGTTCTAAAGCAAGTTGCCTATGAAGTTTTTTCCCTGGCCTCTTGGCATCATAAAGGTACAATTTTTTAAACTGCTAAGGCTACAGATTTTCAATTTCATTCTTGCCTATGGAAAATTACAGAAGAAAACAGATGCTTTAAAAAGAAAAATAAACCTACCTACTACGTTTGATTTGTGGAGAAAAAAATAGAATAAATCATTTTAATGATAATAGGAATTTAAAATGTGCTCTAAAGGAAGCTGGGTCCAAATCTTTGACTCAAAGCTGTCTCTTAAAATGCATATAATTTAGCGTGGTATTGCAAACCCGCCACACTCTACTGAGAACTAAATAAACATGATTTGTTGCTAATAATTTATAAGAAGTAATAAGATTTAGCTTGAACACAATGAAAGAAATTAAAGGCCAACCAAGCCAGATGACTGTAGCTTAGTTTAGTATACCTAAAAATTCCAACAACGAGTGTCTCCACACACTCATGATTCCAAGTTTGCCAAAAGAAAGTCAGAGAAGAGTTTAGTTTAAGTTTCATAGATTTCTACTTCTGGTTTCCAGACATAGGATCATGGAAAAGGGAGCAAATAAAGCTTGACTTTACGATGCACAGGATTAAGATCTTTCATGAAACTTGTGGCGACTCTAGATGTCAAAGTTTGAAAAGGTTGCATGGCTGAAAAATCTCTTAAGACTAAGTTCAGACCCTGAGGTAAAGATATTCCAGTGGTTTATCGAGTCAGTCACAAAGGTCCATTTTCCAAAGTAATAGGCTGTAAGAGATAAGAGTTTCAAGAGGATAAAGGTTTTGAGGTATATCTCAGTTCCTCCCTCCCGTTCATTAAAACATTGCTGTCATTCATTTCACTTCTTCGTATGTTGTAATCATCCAATCCATTGTTATTATTATAACTTCAAACTACTATGTCCGTTAGACCAACTAATAATGAGAAAAATAAAATATGCTATTTTACCTTGATTTATTCCTTCTTCAGTAGTCTTCCTTTATTTATGTAAATCCAGGTTTTTGACCTATATCATTTTTCTTTTCGTGAAGAACTTTCAACAATTTTTGCAGGGCAGATACCTTGCAATGGTTTTTATTTGTCAGAGGGTCTATGTTTTTTCCCTTTTAAAGGATAGTTTCACTGGATAGAATTCTAGACTGTTAGCTTTTTTCTTTCAATACTTTATTCCACTCCATTGTTTTCTTGCTTGCATGGTTTCTATCAAGAAGCCCAGTGTAATCCTTAACCTTGTTCTTCTACGGGTAAGGTGTTACCATGCCCACCTCCCCAATTTGGCTTCCTTAAAGATTTTTGGTTTTCCACAGCTTGAATATGATATGCCTAGAAGTAGATTTTTTGGCATTTATCCTACCTGGTGTTCTCTGAGTTTTGTGGATTTGTGGTTTGGTGTCTGGGGGATTTTGGAAAGTTCCCCAGCCATTTGTTACTTTAAATATTTCTTCTGTTCCGCTTTCTCTTTCTTCTTCTTCTGATATTCCTGTGACACATATGTTACATCTTTTGAAATAATCCTGCAGTTCTTGGAGTTGTGTTTCATTTTAAAATTCCTTTTCCTCTTTGCATTTCAGTCTGGCAAGTTGCTATTGCTGTATCTTCAAGCTTGATGATTCTTTTCTTGGTCATGTCTAGACTGCTGATGAGCCTATCAAAGCCCTTCTTCATTTCTGTCACTGTGTTTTTTATCTCTAACTTTTTTTATTCTTTATTAAATATTTCATTTCTTTGCTTACATTACTCATCTGTCTTGCATGTTGCTACTTTTTTCATTAGCACCCTTAACATATTAATCATAGGTATTTTAAATTTTCTATATGGTAATTCCAAAGTCTGTGTCATATCTGAGCCTGGTTCTGAAACTTGCTTTGTTTCTTCAAACTCTGGTTTTATTTTTTAATTTATTATTATGCTTTTTAGTATTCTTTGCATTTAAAAAATATTATTACTTAAGCATTTTAATTTTTCACTGGGTAAGGAAATTAAATTCCACCTCTAAAAAAGTGATATCTCTGGGGTGGATGTGTCTGGTCTGGGAAGGGGTTGCTGTGAATTTTTTTGTTGTTGTTGTCTATATGATGTTGTATTTTTATTGTTGTTGTGTATGGTGTATCAAATAATAGAAACTGAGGTAGACAGACCTGTAGTGTGAGGTTTTATGTTAATCCAGCTAAAAGTTGGGCTGTGCTTAGTGCTTGCTGTCCCTGTGGGTTATGGAGGCTTCAAATTCCTTTAGTGTCCTTGTTTTTATCTCCCCTTTTGCCTTTAGATTTCTCTAAGACCTGCTTCTTGAATATAGTCTGCACCTTGCAGCTCTGTCAGTGGTAAGCCACTGTTATTTTACTGGAGTCCTATTGATTTGCTGGTAAGATGTGTGGGAGGGGAAGCATTCCATAGTGTTATGATGAAATACACAGCAGTCTTTTAGTAGACCTGTTTTTCCGAGCTGTGACCTTTACATGTGCACTCTGGGCTGTGACCTCACCTTTAGGTGAGATAGGAAAGCTAGGAGGTACTAGAGGTATGTAATTGCCCTTCGTCTCAGATGAGGTAAGGCTCTGATAAAATCCTTTCCGATTGAAAGGCCTTTGTTATAGAGAACAAGAAAAATAACTGCTTTCCTGTTTATTCAGCTTTTTTTCTTAATGATAAAGATGAGATAACTTTCAAGCTTTTTACATGTCAGATCTGAAAGTGGAAGCCCTTTCAGTAATTATTTTTACCAGCCTGGCCAACATGGTGAAAACCTGTCTCTACTTAAAAGAACAAAAATTAGCTGGGCATGCTGGTGGGCACCTGTAATCCCAGCTACTTGAGAGATTGAGGCAGGAGAATTGCTTGATCCCAGGAGGCAGAGAATGCAATGAGCTGAGATTGCACCATTGCACTACAGCCTGGGTGACAAAAGCAAAACTCCATCTCAAAAAAAAGAAGAAGAAGAAAGGATAGGTAAAACAGAATCTCACCTCCTCCTTTTCACTCCCTTCCCTATATCAGGGCAATAGTTATCATCAGAATTGTTGTCCAGGATTCATTGTTATCCAAAGTGGTATTTGTTCCAACTATCCATTCATACTTTTAGACTTTTATGCTTATATATTCTCTATGAACAATTCTATCAGTTAACTTTTGATGTGTAGCAGCAAATCCCCTCCAAACTTGGTGGCTCAAAGCAACAAACATTATTTCTCATAATTCTGTAGCTCTGGTGAGTAGTTCTTCTTTCTTGGGCTGGGAACTAGATTTCTAGCTTGGTTTCACAAATATGTCTGGCAGTTGGCTCAATGTCAGCCGGGGTGACAGGAATGACTTGACCAAGTGTCTTGCATCATCCAACAGAATCGATCAGGCTTATTCACTCATTCACACTGTTGTGATCACCAGAGTTCCCAGGGGAAGCAAAATTGAAGTGGTATCCAAGCACTTTTTAAGTCTCTGCTATGCTGTTATGATGCCATTAGCCAAAGCTAGTCATGCAAGTTCATGTGGGAGGGGCCTTTCCGTAGGGACGGATGTAGAAAGGGGAAATATATGTCCATTTGGCAGACAATCTACCCTAAATATATTAGAGTATCAGGTTGTGTTTTTGGAATATTATGTATACAGCAGCATAAATCCATTCCTTTTAACTGCTTGCTTTTGTCATTCAAAACTCCTTGTGCTTCAATCATGTTAACAAATAGATCTAATTTATTCATTTTAACTGCTGTAGAATATTTCACTGTGTAAATATATGATGGTATAACTATATGATGGTATATTTGTCTGCTCTTCAGTGGTAGACATTTACATTGTTCTCAGTTTATTTTTTTCATAAACTACAAAAATGCTGCAATGAACAGTCTTGTAAATTTTCCTGAGTGTATGTGTATGTATGTAATTTTCTCTAAAGTGTGGTTACCTCCATTGACATTTTTACCTTTGTTGTGAGGGACTGTCCTGTGCATTATAGAAGGTTAGCAGCATCCCTGGACTCTACCCATTAGATGTGAATAGCAAGCCTCCAGTTGTGACAACCAGAAATGTCTCCAGACATATTCCCTGGAGGGCAAAATCACCGTGGTTGAGAACCACTACAGTCTAAAAGCATATATCCAGAAATTGAAATTGGGGGTCACTGGGCAGATGTATCTTCTGATTTACTAGATCTTATCGATTACTTTCCTAAGGGCTAGAACAATTTATACTCCCCAAATCAGTATATGAGAGCTCATATTCCTCAATATCCTTGCCATTACTTGATGTTATCAGATTTTTAAAAATTATATCAATCTGATGAGTATAAAATTGCACTTTATTATTGCTTTATTTTATATTCTTTGAATTCATAGTAAAGTTTAGCATCTTAATCTATTGGCAGTTCAGGTTTCACTCTCTGTGAATTGCCTTTTCATATCCTTTGCCCATTTTTCTATTAGATTATTTCAAATTATTAGTTTATAATTCTTGATGTATTTTTATACAAATTGTTTTTCAATTATCTGCATTGCAGTATCTTCTCTCTGCCATAATTTAACAGTCTAAATTGATCAATGTATCTACCCTCTACCTTTTCTCAATTATAATACTGATCACCAACTTGGACTTTAGAGCCTCTTAATTCATTCTGTCTTGTTATTTAGGTCCTGTATTTTTAGAAAAATTTCTCTGGACGTTGGCTTAGGCAAAGAATTTGTGACTAAGACCCCAAAAGCAAATGCAATAAAAATAAAAATAAATAAATGGGACCTAATTAAACAAAAACGCTTCTGCACAGCAAAATAAATAATAATCAGCAGAGCAAACAGACAACCCACAGAATGGTAGAAAATATTTGCAAACTATGCATGTGACAAAAGACTAGTATGCAGAATCTACAAGGAACTCAAATCAGCAAAATAAAAACAATCCCATCTAAAAGTGGACTAAGGACATGAATAGACATTTCTCAAAAGAAGGGGTACAAGCAAAATAATGTCTTTTGCAGCAGCTTGGATAAAGCTGGAGGCCATTATTCTAAGTTAAGTAACTCAGGAATGGAAAACCGAATATTGTGTGTTCTCACTTGTAAGTGGGAGCTAAGCTATGATGATGTGAAGACATGCAGAGTGAAATAATAGACTTTGGAGACTCAGAAAGGAAATCATGGGAGGGGAGTGAGGGATTTTAAAAAACTAATATTGAGTACAGTGTACACAATTTGGGTGATGGGTGTATTAAAATTTCAGAACTCGCCACTACAGAGGCCATACATGTAACCAAAAATCACTTGTACCCCAAAAGCTATTACTTTTTAAAACTTACTCACATGTCTACCAGTTTCTTTCCTCTCCATCTTTTCTTACATTCTAATTCTTTTTTATATCCTTTAAAAGAACTTTCAGCAAGGAGTTTTATCCTCAGTATTAAGTGCTAGTTTACTTAGGTATAGAATTTCAGTCTGACAGTTATTTACTCTCATAGAGAAATCCAATGTTAGTCTACTTGTTTCTTCACAGATAATTTCTATTCTCTCAGTGATTGTTTTTAAGAATTTCTTTGTCTTTGGTATTCTGCCATTTTACTGAGATACATCTACGTGGCATTTACTTATATTTTAAATCTACCCTTTTCCAGGCATTGAGTGTGTCCTCATTCTGAGAGCTTGGGCCTTTCTTCAATTATGAAATATTATCTAGTTTCTTCTAATGTTATCATAGTTCTAATATTATCATAGTTCTAATTTTATCATATGTTCCAATATTATCATACTTTCTTCTAATGTTACTTCTTTCATTTCTCTCTGGGGGCCTTATTTTATAGGTATATATTGGACCTTCTCATTCTCTTTATCATGTCTGTTAACTTGTTTGTTGCTTTTTGTCTTTTTTGTTTTGAGGTATGGAACACATACAGGGAAGTGAACTAAGTCCACAAACCCAACACATAGACCTTGAAAAGCTTGAATGTATACATATACATATACACATCCATGTATCCACAACCCAGATTGAGATATAGAATATTACCAGCAGTACAGACGTCTCTCTTGTGTCCTTTTTCAATCAGTATTACCCTTTGTCTCCAGAGGTAACCATTCCCCTGACTTCCATTACCTTGATGAATTTTCTCTGTTCTTGAACTTCATAGAATACAGTATACACTCCTTTCGGTCTAGGTTCTTTCACTCAACATACTCTAATATTCATTCATTCTTTTAATTATCTTATGTTTTCCTCTCTTTTTTCTCTCTATTCTACACTCTGGGTAATTTTCTTTCTTTTTTTTTTATTATACTTTAAGTTCTGGGGTATATGTGTAGATCATTGCAGGGTTGTTACATAGGTATAATCATGCCATGGTGGTTTACTGCATCCACCCCCCATCCCCGTCATCTACATTAGGTATTTCTCCTAATGTTATACCTCCCCAATCCACCCACACACTGCTATCCCTTCCCTGACTTTCCCACCCCACAACAGTCCCCGGTGTGTGATGTTCCCCTCCCTTTGTCCATATGTTCTCATTGTTCAACTCCCACTTATGAGTGAGAATATGCGGTGTTTGGTTCTCTGTTCTTATGTCAGTTTGCCAAAAATGATGGTTTCTAGCTTCATCCATGTCCCTGCAGAGGACATGAACTCATTCTTTTTTATGGCTGCATAGTATTCCATGATGTATATGTGTCACATTTTCTTTATCCAGTCTATCATTGATGGGCATTTGGATTGGTTGCAAGTCTTTGCTACTGTAAACAGTGTCACAATGAACATATGTGTGCATGTGTCTTTGTAATAGAATGATTTATAATCCTTTGGGTATATACCCAGTAATGGGATTGCTGGGTCAGATGGTATTTCTATTTCTAAATCCTTGAGGAATCACCACACTGTCTTCCACAATGGTTGAACTAATTTACACTCCCACCAACAGTGTAAAAGTGTTCCTATTTCTCCACATCCTCTCTAGCATCTGTTGTCTCCTGATTTTTTAATGATTGTCATTCTAACTGGCATGAGATGGTATCTCAATGTGGTTTTGATTTGCATTTCTCTAATGACCAGTGATGATGAGCATTTTTTTATAGGTTTGTTGGCTCTATAAATGTCTTCTTTTGAAAAATGTCTGTTTATATCCTTCACCCACTTTTTGATGGAGTTGCTTGTTTTTTTTCATATAAATTTGTTTAAGTTCTTCGTAGATTCTGGATATTAGCCCCTTGTCAGATGGGTAGATCACAAAATTTTTTTTCAATATGCAAAAATCACAAGCATTCCTATACACCAATAACAGACAGAGAGCCAAATCATGAGTGAACTTCCATTCACAATTGCTACAAAGAGAGTAAAATACCTAGAAATACAACTAACAAGGGACATGAAGACCTCTTCAAGGAGAACTGCAAACCACTGCTCAAGGAAATAAAAAAGGACACAAATAGATGGAAAAACATTCCATGCTCATGGTTAGGAAGAATCAATATTGTGAAAATGGCAATACTGCCCAAAGTAATTTATAGATTCAATGCTATCCCCATCAAGCTACCATTGACCTTCTTCACAGAACTTGAAAAAACAACCTTAAACTTCAAATGGAACCAAAAAAGAGCCTGCATAGCCAAGGCACTCCTAAGCAAAAAGAACAAAGCTGGAGGCATCACGCTACCTGACTTCAAATTATACTACCAGGCTACGGTAATCAAAACAGCATGGTACTGGTACCAAAACAGAGATATAGACTAATGGAACAGAACAGAGGCCTCGGAGGAAATGCCACACATCTACAACCATCTGGTCTTTGACAAACCTGACAAAAACAAGAAATGGGGAAAGGATTCCCTGTTTAATAAATGGTGTTGGAAAAACTGGCTAGCTATGTGCAGAAAGTTGAAACTGGACCCCTCCCTTACATCTTATACAAAAATTAACTCCAGATGGATTAAAGATTTAAACATAAGACCTAACACCACAAAAACCCTAGAAGAAAACCTAGGCAATATCATTAAGGACATAGGCATGGGCAAAGACTTCATGTCTATAACACCAAAAACAATGGCAACAAAAGCCAAAATAGACAAATGGGATCTAATTAAACTTAAGAGCTTCTGCAAAGCAAAAGAAACTATCATTAGTGTGGACTGGCAACCAACAGAATTGGAAAAAAATGTTTGCACTCTGAGTAATTTTTTCAGACTTATTTCATTTGCTATTTTTTTCCAGCTTGTTTCATTTGCTACACAGCTTATCTAATATGTGTTTAATTTCAATGATTCCATTTTTCATTTCTGTCAATCTATTTTTGAGTTTACCTCTTTTATCCTTGGGTCATGTAATGTTGTTATATGTTAAAATTTTGTTTTATTGAGTCATTTCAAGTATACTTTTTCCATAGCCTCTTTTAGATTCTATATTTGAGTTTGTGGGGAGTGAATTCTCTCTGTGGCTTCTACTATGATAGAGAAATGGCGTGCATCTTCTATTATAGAGACTCTGTATAATCTACTCTGTATAATCTACTATTATAGAGACTACTATTATTAATCATCTCTTGTAGATTAATAGTTGTTCATTATGAACCATTTTATGTACCCATTCTCCATGAAATTTCTTAATATCCTAGGTTCCTTAAATGTCTATACAAAATAATTCTTTTCTGCATCTGTTTCTGCTCTAGAAGAACAGGAGTTTCACTGGCCCCAAATCATATTTTACATTAATTTCTGTATTTGGGACTTCTACACTTCATGAGAAGTATATATTTAGTTTCTCTAAATTGTTTAGCATAGACTTTGGTTTTGATTGCTCAAGTGAAACAATAATTTTACCCTAAAACACAGGTAGACAGCAGGTTGGGCTGAAGAGCACAGTATTTATAGATCCCTTTATATAGAGGTATATGCAGTCCTAACTCCCGACCTCATCCAGACCCCAGTCACATCTCCTCTCCCAAGTGAGTGTGAAAATCCAGCTTTTGAACACTAAGATCTGAGTCTCATGCATCTTTGTTTATAGAAATTGTAGAATTAACTTTATTGTTAAATTTTCTTTGTATTGTTTCATATAATAGGACATTCCAACTCAGTTAAGCCCCTAGATAACTGTAGCCCCAGCTGACACCATGATGCAAAGGGATCAAAAAAAGTGTGATTTATAATAAGTGCTGGTTGTTGGTTTAAGCCTCTATTTTTACACATCAAAGATAACTAAATTACTTCTGTCACCTCCATGCTTTCTGTAAGATCTGGTTAAAGGTTGCCATCAAGATGCTGTCATCACTGGAAAGAATTGAGAAAGAATATTGTCACCTTCCCTGCATTTGCAGGGAGGAAGTTAGAGGAGCGCAGAAACACCAAAAGCGATGGCAACAAAAGCCAAAATAGACATTTTATTGGGGGAAACACCCATAAAATGTGACCCACAAAGTGGTGGACAGAGATATATGTGAAGAGTAGACAACAGTTCACATCTAGATGGCTAGTTGGTGTAATTCCTGAGGATTCCCCAAAGTACCCAGGAAGGGGAATCTGAGAAAGACTAGATGTATACCATTGCATGAGTTGAGGATTTGAGCTGTAGTGAATTGTACATTAAAAATGTGACCTTACAGGGCCAAGTGGAGACTGAAGAAAAGGAGTACCACCGAGAAGAGAGTGCTGGGTAATTCATCTAAACATAAATGGGGCCAAAATCAGTAGAAAAACAAGGGCCCAGGGCATTAATTCCAAGACTGTGAGTGTGTGTGGTTTGTGTGTGTGTATATATATACAGGCATATATATGTGTTTGGTTTCTGGAAAGACAAAATGGTCAACACTATTAAACCTGCAGAAAGGAGAAACAAGATAAGCTTTAAATATATATATTAAATGTGACAGCTAGATTTATCTAATCCTGCATGAATAGTTGGGCTAGATGGATAAGATCCCTTTCTCTCCTGAAATTATTTGATTCTAATGCTTTCATGTATCACTGTCTTTTTGATTCATGTTGTGGAGCTCTTCTCTGTTTTATACTGTTCCCTAAGAGGAAATAGGAATTTCACTATATCCTGAAAACCGTGTAACCCACTTGCTTTTCTCAGCTTAATATTCTCTACCCTAACTCAGATAACATGTTAGTATATGTGTACCTACACTTCCTTCCCCTCAGCCCATGTAAAGTGTCTGAATGTGTAAGTAAATAGATAATTTGCCAATTAACCTAGGTTTTGCATATGAATAATAGTGTTTTTTGAACAAGGAATCTGAACATAGCAGATATTAATATAACTTCATATCTACAGACCCACTATATAATGATGACTAACACTTATTGGGTAATACATGGAACAGTCACTGCTCTAAGTACTTTATAAATATGAGTAATTTAATCCTCAACAAACCATAAGGAGTATACTATTGTTATTCCCATTTCATTTTATAAATGAAAAAACTAAAAAACCAGAGGTTAATTTACCTCGCCAAAGTTCAAATTTTTCAAATGTCAGTCTTATTGTAGATTGGGTTCTCCAGCAAACAGATGGAGAGATGAATATTAGCGTGTAGAGTTTCCTTGGACAGCCTCTCAGGATAAACGTGTAGAAGGGAAGAGAAAGAAGTGGCATTGGACAGGAAGAGAATTTATACTGAATGCAGTAATAACAATATCCTTTGTCAATGCCCTGGGAACTCTGAAGCTGAAGTGACCCTTCAGAGTAGTTCCAAGTAGGGTGAGGGGACTAGGACTTCTACACCAACAGTCATGTGATGAATACTGCACTTGTTGAAGGGGACATGACTTTGGTGAAGCAATTGTCTCCAGACAAGTGCAGCCACTAGAAGATTAAGTTTCTCAGTTCTGAAGGGGTAACTGGGCAGTGCATCCAGCATCCATTATATATGTGCCTGTGAATTACTCAAGGATCTTCTTAAAGTACAGATTTTGATTCAGTAGGTCTGAGCTATGGCTGAGATTTGAAATTTCTAGCAGACTTCCAGGTGATACCAATGCGGCTGGTTTATGGTGGCAAGGTTCTGGTCATGTAGTTTAAATGCTACAAAGCCAAGAGTAGAACCTTGTCTGTCTGATTATGAGTCTGTGGTCTTATTACTCTGCTGTACTGCCTCTTCAAGAAATTCTTTAATAAAATTCCAAGGAACTAACTTGATAGATGCTAGACTGACTAGCTTTACAGCATTTTCAGGTCTCCTGACCTACAGCTTAAATGGACACGCTATCCCAAGCATTTGTGACAAACATTTTTTGCTTGGCCCAACTTTCATCAGGCTTCTGAACCTTTTCCTAGACTCGTCTGTGCACTTTCTTGTAAAACCTAGCTTTAGCAAAGAACCCTGCTAAGTCAGTTTAGCAAGAGCCCCTACCCTTCATATCTGATCATTCTCAATGTCTGATCAGGTTCCTCATCCTCTACCATCCTTCTCAGGTAATACCCTGGCCTGTCTTCAGCAAGAACCCTGTTAGGTCTGTTTAGCCAGAATCCCTTTTACCCATGATGTTTCCTGTTAGTAATTTTTCATCTGCTGACTGCCACACTTCTCCTTGGCTATAAATTCCGCTTGGTTGCGTCATTTTCAGAGTTGAGACCAGTCTTTCTCTCTCCCTCACTCAAAAACCCCATAGCAGTGCTCCCAATGCCTATCATGAAAGTTCAGAATAAAGTGTTTTTTACTGTGCTTTCACAAGTGTCATTGATTTTTTTCCTTTAACATTCATTGCTATATCTTATAATTGCTGACTTTCTTGGTTTTCCCTCCAGTTCAAATAAGCAAAAATATATATTTTTAAAGAGCCAGTCACTTCCACAATGAAGTGCTACTGATCAAATCATTGCAAGAAAGTTTGACACCATCCTACTACTCAATGTTAAGGAGCTTGCAAAGTCTTAGTTATGTTTTCATCTAGAAGTTCTTTTTAGCTAGGCTGACAATTATTTTTCTTTTTGATCTTTAAGCAAGCATATAAAACATGAGACTGACCCTAGCTACTTGGTATTCATAATTTGTGGCACACATTGGCTATTATTATTTTTATCAGAAAATTACCATTTTTCTATTTAAAGAATTTATTATATTCTCAGGTATGATTTTATTATGTACCAGAGCCAATTTTTCCCCCAAAGGCACCTGTCTTCAGTTTCATAATGAGAATCAGTAAGAGAATTGGATTTGACATCCAGGTTCACTTATACTCAATTCTTTAGAAGAACCTCTATTCTATAAAGTCAAACCTATATTAAGAATTTTACAGGTTACAATATCCTATTAATTACATTATGATACTTTTCTTACTGTGTATGTCCCACAAGCACAGAAGGAAGAAGATAAAATACTATGCAATTTAAAAATGTCTGTACAAAGGACAAATGTGAGAATCAGTAACATATGTGTGTCAACTCTTGTTTTAAATTCTTGTTAAAAAAAACCTACAATCTAATTCTTTTACTTTTTATCATTTTAAAACAAGTGTGTACAATGTATATATATTCACACACTGTATATATATACATACACACATATATATATATATTTCTATATAGAGATTAGGTAACAGAGATACAAAAAAGAAAATGACCTACTTGGGGACATTTATTGGATTGTAGAAAATAAAATCTTGAACTGAGCAACGTTCTGGTTAAGAAACCTCTTCTAGCTCAGTCAGTTCCCTAGGCAACGAAAGTCTGTGTTTAAAAAAAAGCACATAGAGTAGTTACAGTTTCAGAGGTATTCTTCATTCAGGAGATTCAAAATGGAAAATCTTTCCATTCAGATGTTCAAATACTGCATCTGTAATAGGGACTTTATAAGAATTGAGGTCAGCAGATAGAGTAGCTGGGCTTCTAGAATGACGG
The DNA here is from genome assembly GCF_009761245.1 of Sapajus apella. Classification (NCBI taxonomy): domain Eukaryota; kingdom Metazoa; phylum Chordata; class Mammalia; order Primates; family Cebidae; genus Sapajus; species Sapajus apella. The sequence continues at coordinate 33,369,601 of NW_022436944.1, read as the reverse complement.
TTCTCAAAGTGTAGCCCCTTTGAGAACCATCATTCTCATGTAGTGGACCAGGAGCAGTAGCAGCAGCAGCACATGGGAACTTGTTAGAAATGTGATTTCTATGTCTCCATCCTAAAGCTGCTGAATTAGAAACTGGGGCAAGGGGTAAAAGAGAAGGGAGGCAGCAATCTGTTCCACAAATCTTCCAGGTGGTTCTGAAGCCCACGGGAGTTTGAGAACCACAGTGGTTATAATACATTTTAGGTCTTCTTTGAACCGCTTCAGTTTCAGAATATTTTTCTATATATGTAAATAGATACACATGTATGGACACAAAATCTTTGAAATGTTAGAAGAAACTCCTACTAAAACAGTTGTATCAGAAGCAACTTTCTTACCAAAAAGGACTGGATTAGAATAGTTTCTGACATTCCTTTTCATGTATTTTTCTATGCCTAAACTATAACAGTTCCAAGTTGCATGGGAAACCTCAGCAGTGAAGACACTACCATTGAATTTAATTTCAAGCAATATTGAGAATACCAGTCACAGCAAGAGACATCTTTCAGGAGGGAAAAGACCTCTTTGTGGGAAATGACTATCATTGAATTGTTATAGCTGGTCCATATTGGAAAGATGGCTATAAACCAGTAAGGACTAGTTGAGAAGAAAAGACTAAACCCTTGCTTTCAAAACTAGAGAAGAAATAGTCTAGGGTGTTCATAATCCATGGCTAAGAGACAAGTTGAAAAGTTCTGATAATATGCTCATCTATAATCTTGCAGCTGTCCATCCCAGCCCTAGAAACAAATAAATATAAGCTAGTTAGTAAAAAAGAAAATATAACCTACTAAGATACGGAGATGAAAGTGAAGCTGGATTAAGCTTTAATTTATATCTTAGGGCTTCATGTAACAAGAGCTATATAGTTTTAAAAATTACTTTTCAATTATCATATTGTACTGTATTAAGCATTGATATGTAAAATCTATATTTAAATACTTTACTTTTAAAATCAGTAGAACGTGTATGAACAAAACATTCTAAGTCCTAATAAATTTACTGATACACCAATTTAACTCTAAAACTGTAACAAAGGCATAAATAAATAATGTGTTACAGATGTATTTTAAAGTAGGAACACTAATTTATGGGACGGTTGATTGTTCAGAGTAATTATGGTGGCATTAATAGTGTGGATTTTAAATTCAAGTCCAGTTCTACACTTAATTTTAAAAATTTTAATATTTTACTTAAACATAGTGTTTTTCAAGTGGTTTTATGTATTTGTTCTAATAACTATATGCTTTTAAAACTATAATGAATGGGGAAATTATTGGGCTATTGCTCAGTAATGGCATGTAGTCTCCATTTATATGTTCCCAAAACATGATTTTATGTAATTCTGACAATCCTCTGTGGTCACACCATTGTAATCTTCACTTTGTATGTTGTTAAGAAATGTAGTTAAGTTCACCCAGCAGTGAATAGTGGAGGCAAGATTTGATGCTCATCTGTCTGAATCCAAACACTGCTCTTAAGCTCTGTGCTTGTTGGCCTTGATCGATCATATGCATGATTTAAGGCTGGTAGTTGGCCATGCAACCCACATAGACGTTGTCCCCTTGTAGTCTTATATTCTAGTTGCAAGTCTAGTTCTTTATTGAGGTTAACATATCTTTTTGAAGTTGACTATATGTTTTATATATTCAGAAATAAAGGTGTTGAACAAATAATAAAAATAAACTAAAGTTTAAAGTTATTTCTATTTTTAAAATTAACTTATTTTATAGCCAATTAAGGCAAATTTTACACATTGTATAAATCCGTCATTTCAAAAAGTGTACATTTCAATCATTCTAAAAATAAATTTATCAAGTCCTGCAACCATCACAATAAATCAGTTTTAAAACATTTCCATTGCTCCAGTGATATCCTCGTGCCCATTACTTTTAATTCTCCTCACCACCCACCCCACTCAGGCATCAGTAATCTGATTTCAGTCTTTGCAGATTTGCCTTTTCTGGAGATTTCATTTCAACAGAATCATATAACATGTGGTCTCTTGTATCTGGCTTCTTTCACATAACATAATGTTTTTAAAATTCATCCATATCATACCATGTGTCAGTAGTCCATTCCATTTAATTGCTGGATAGTATTCTATTGTATGAATCTTCCACATTTCTTTATCGATTTATTGGTTGATTCTTGCTTGTATAGCTGATCATTTACAGGCTTAATTTTTTTGTGTTTTTATATGTCTTGACTCTTTTTTTTTGCCATCCGTTAGTCATGAAAATGCTGAATCAAATATTCAGAGTTCTGGTTCTTTAATTTGCCTCTGGGATAAACAGTCTTGTCAAGGCTTGTGGCTGTTTTAAAAAACTGTAATCAAAAGAAGCTTACATCAAGACCAGGTACTGGAAAAATGGACTTGAACATATAAATCGACCTTTTTAAACATCATTTGAGAAGAAGTAGGGAAGGCTCATAGCAAAGTAGATTAATACCTCAAACTCTCCCTGAATACTCTTTCTTCTTAAATGAGAAAAAGGAAACCAAACATGACACAGGGGTGGTTGTTTCATCATGTTTAATAAAATCAATTTTTTTAAATAACTGGTTTTTGCAAATTTTTATATTTGAGGATTTAATATACTTTACCAAGAATAATTTCATTATCCTTCTTTTCTTGCCTTTTCCCCTCTTATTACAAAAGTAATGCATTTTAATTTTAGAAAAATTATAAAACATAGAAGAACAACAAAAACAAAAAAAAGAAATTGAAAAATACCCTTTTGTTGACCTACTTTCTTGATGTCCCAGGAGAAAAAACCCTTGACTCACCTTCTCCTTTTGGTTTGAGCATAACATATGCATTTCTGAAGACTCAAGCCAAGAATGAACTCATGGTAAATAAGGAGTTGAATATATTTTTCTTAGGGAAGCTAAGACCACCTGAGAGTTTTCAACCAATTTCTAGTCTGTGGTTTTCTTTCTCTCTATCTTTGGGACTATTAATCACAGAAGAAATTTAGTAAGCCTCTTATTGAAATCTTATTTGTACTCATCTTCAAATGCTTATATTGAAATTACATTGCATTACATAGACTGGAATTTGTCTATTATTGGTTCATTTAAAAAATACACATGTTCCCTCTGGTAGAATACAGCTACCTTCCTGATATATTTTCAATTACTTCCAGGGTTGAAAATGCTGCACTTTTGCGAGAATGTGATGGCATGCATGAAAACACCCAAGACAGAGTCCTCAGTACTTAGTAGGTGCTGAGTACATATCAAGTGCTGATGGTAGAAACATCACATTCTGTTGTTACTTATACTGCTGATGACTTTTCCCTGTGCTATTGTGGCTGAAAAGACTTATGTAGGAACCACATTCACCCACTCTTTCTGTCCACTGCATGCTCTTTAGACCTCTGCTACTTTACAGAGCTTCAAGGGACAGAAAGGACATCTTTTTAACAGTAGATTAAGAGGAACTGCTTTAATAAGAAGATAACTGCTAAGCTGTGAGAACTGTTCAAGAAGTAAATTTACAAAATAAATGTATTGCTCATGTGGTTCTGTCTGCTTGAAGGCCATTTATGAATTACAAGGTGGCTCCAGCTGGATATTCCATAGTACTACATGACTACAAACAAACAGAAATTGTCTCTCTGTTCATTGCTCTATGCTCAGAACTTAAAATTATTCCTGCTATGGTGGGAACATCTGTCTTTCCATTTTCTTTCTTGGTTAATGGACTCACCTCCAAATCATCTTTGACTTAATCTTCTTCCTCACCCCCATATCCAATTGGTCACTGCATTCATCAAATCTGCCTGCAATATATCTGAAGAATTACTCCCTCATCTCTAGTGTTACTGTCCAAGAATAAATGTATTCATTTTGTTGAATATTTGGAATTCCTCTCAGGATTATGGGGCATGGGCATGTCCAGGATGTCCAGGGAAAGAGTAGAAAGAATAAGACAGAAAGTCCCTAGAAGCTGGATCTCTAACTTACTAGTGTCTCTTATGTAATGGAATGGAGTCCATGCCTGCCAAAGAATTTGTGAAACCATCAAGGACAGAATGTCTTGATCACCTTTACCCGAAGTAAGTATCATGGAACTCCAATTCTTTGGGATAGAGTATGTATTAGGAAAAAAGGCATACAGCAAAAATAAGCTTGGCAAATTTGGGGTTAGGCAAAGTTAGGTCAAGGATTTCTTAGAGTTTTTTATTTGCTTTTGTTGTATTGTGAAACTGTAATGGCAGTGATGGTACACATATTTCTTAAACTTACTTGACAATACAGCCCCTTTCGCCAGACTCAGCTAGCAGGGAGGGAGCATGGCCTATTCAAAGCACTAAGATGGCTGAGTGTGGTGGCTCACTACCTGTAATCCCAGCATTCCAGCATTTGGACAGGCTGAGGCAGGAAGATTGCTTGAGCCCAGAAGTTTGAGACTAGCCTGGGCAATAGAGTGAGTGAGACCCCCATCTCTACAAAAGTTTTTTGCAAATAAAAATGAGTAAATAAAGAACAAGGCACTAAAACACGTTCATCATGTTAGAGCTTAGATTACAGATATTAGTCTCAACACAGAAAGGCTGCTGAGCAGGAGGTCAAGTCAGATCCTGTGAAGCCTTGTAAAATGTCTTGTAAAATTCATCCTCATGTCAAGAAGAAGCTGCTGAAAAATCAGTCTGAGCACCTTCAAATAGCACAGCTACAGGAAAAAGAGAAAATCACATTTAGGAGATAAATGGAGGAGATTATTAATGTTGTAAAAAAGTAGATAAGCTGGGTGCACTGGAGTGTGCCTATGATCCCAGCTACTAGGGAGACTGAGGCAGGAGGATCACTTAATCCCAGAAGTTCAGGACCAGCTGGGCAACATAATAAGACCCCAATCTCAAAGAAAAGAAGTAGATAAGCAGACAGAGAGCAACTAAAGACCCTACATTTCATTTCATCATCAGTGAAACTTATTTCATTGATTACATCATAATTCTGTTATAACCTATGCCATCATATCATAATCAACATTTTACTCTACAAGGAATTTATATGAAAAAGTGGCAGGAAGTTCGGTTCATATTTTTGTAAAAATTATTTTGTACTGTAATAAAATCAATATCTTAAAAAGTCATAGAAATTACTTTTTGAACAATCCTTGTTGGGTATAAATATTTATATTTAGAATCAATATGCTGCTATCTAACTATTTCACTCAGAATTTTTAAAATGTGAGAATTGGTGTTGTCCATTTTCAGATTATAAATTAAGTGACCATTGTCGACTTTAGAAATGTTTCTTTCTTTATAGAAAAATAAAAACTTCAATCAAAATATTCCTGATGCTTTTATGATTAATTAATTTGGGAGAGGAGGATAGTAAAGAAAGTTTAAGTTTAGTGGTCGATGAAGATTAGTGAGAAATGGAGACAACATATAAGTGACAACAATGGAAGAAAACAGACTTAATTGACCAATGTTTTCTATGCACAACTTTTCAGGAACATATCTGTTCTACAAAGAGGAATACACTGGTTGCCTGGATGTTTATGAATGTTATTTTAAATAAACTATCAATAATATAACTTTAATTAAAATGTAGCCTCCTGACTAAATACCTCACAGCAGCATGGTTTCCAGTGACAGTCAAGGGTACTTAAATGCTTCCACTTATACTCTGCCTTGTCATAAAATGTCTGATATGGTTTGGCTCTGTGTCCCCACCCAAATCTCATTTTGTAGCCTCCCACGTGATGTGGGAGGGACCCAGTGGAGATGATTGAATCATGGGGGCGGGTGTTTCCCATGCTGTTCTGGTGATAGTGAATGGGTCTCACAAGATCTGATGATTTTAAAAATGGGAATTTCCCAGCACAAGCTCCTTTTGCCTGCCACCATCCACCTAAGATGTGACTTGCTCCTCCTTGCCTTCCACCATGATCATGAGGCTTCCCCAGCCATGTGAAACTGTAAGTTCAGTTAAACCTCTTTCTTTTGTAAATTACCCAGTCTGGTAATTTTTGTCAGCAGCATGGAAATGTACTAATACAATGTCCCTTTCTTGGTTTTGCTTGTCCTTTAATATTGAATTACCTTATCTTCCTTCCTCTCATGCTCTACCCATTATGAATCAGTTAATGGGTCTCATCTGTCTTCAGAGGGGGCTTTTTGACTTTTGCAATTTATTTACCTGGTTACCCTGTACCTCACCTCTCTGATGGACTCCAGAAAAGTTAGAATTTTGTAGATTATCCAGCTTTTTCTTATTGTTAGTGTGACAATGACACTTTCTGTCAGCTCTCTATATTCCAAGAAGACATGAGGGTGCTGTGGTTTTGTTTTAATACACTTTGTATTATGGCCAGTGCAAACATTCAATGCATGTAACCAAGAGAAAAGTTTCAGAAAACAAAACTTAGCCTCTATTTTTCTATTCTGTTCTACTCATTTACCTTTATTTTCTATTATGTGCTCTGTTTCATTTTAAAATGCTGGTTATGACCCACTAAATTCATTTCACAATCCACTAATTAGGTCATGAAGTAGCTTTTAAAACCTTGGTCTGTTAGAGGAGGCAGATGTATAAATGTATCATTACAATATAATGTGTTAATTTCTACAACAGAGTATGTACTTAACTGATATATGATACATATTATATAAATAGGATTCTTATTTGAAAACATAGAACCCAACTTTGACTAACTTAAGCAGCAAAATGATTTAATAGCATATATATCATGCAACTCACATATTCAATAGGAAAATTAAACAACCTGCTTTTAAAATGTGAAGGATCCAGCAGGGGTCAAGTAGCTGAGAGCATGTCCAGGTCCATACCACAGGAATGTGCTTGTTATGACATTGTTACTAGCAATGTTTGCCCATCCTAATGGCTGAACTTTTACCACTGCCATTGTCACCACTACAAATAATTTCTGAAGAGTCCCTGTGTCCTTGTGTCAATTGAGAGCTGAAGTCCTGAGTGGGAGTATCAGCTTGGCTGAGTCTAGGTCCCTTACCTGCTCTCTACTTTTCACAGGTGGGTAGGGGGAATATTTAATTCCCTGGGCTTCCATGAGGGAAAATTTATCTCGAAATGGAAAGGTGGCCAAAACATGTCCACCACACTGTATACTATAGGCACTAATACTCTTTTTTAAAAAATAAAATCCTTTGATTTCCATTGCTTTAATTACTCCTGATTCATGCTTAATTCCTGAATTTGTAGCTCCAATCCATTTTTTTTTTCCTCTGAGATCTGGGACTGAAATCCACAACTGACATCTCCATTTAAGTCTCAGGGGCTTCTCCAATTTAGTCAGATCTTAACAGATCCATGAGTGACCTCATAATGTTTCCCACAACACTTGCACATTTGGTATCCCAGTGACTAACTCATCTATCCACCTGTTCACACAAGCCAGAATTTTGAAATCATTCTTCAAAATTGGAATGAACAAGAGGGAATTAGAAAGAATCTCTTCTCTCACCACATATCTAACTTATCAGTTCTTATTGATTTCACTTCTCAAGTGTTTTTGAAATCTACTTACCTCTCTCCACCTCCACCATCACCTTTTATATCCAGACTACCAGATTCTCATTAACTACCAGGCTAATCCACCACCTGCCCCTGTTCTAGCTCCTGTCTTCTACATTCACACATAAGTCTTTTCAAAACACAAATCTGACCATGTCATTCCCATTGCTTAGAAATCATTCAGTGGCTTATAAGAACCAAGATTGGAATAAGATAAATCTTTTATATCATACAGATTTTATTATATATTCCATTATATATTTCCAGAACAGAGGAATTCAGAATGAAAATGTGCATCTAAGATATGGCAACCCTTTGAACAAATAGCCAGTTGCAGTTTGAGGGTGCTTTTTTAGTGGTTTTGGTAGAGAGTAGAGTGGGATAATCTCCTAGGCTAGGGACAGCATCAGTGATCGCCAATGTATTTAACACCCCCATGTAATTAAAATGACTTTACTTGTTATAAATCTCTTTGAGTTACCCACATGTATGAATTTAATATTTTGATTCTTAAAGTTGTAGACTCGTTTATAAATTTCATGACATCAAGGATAGTCTTTTATTCACCCAGTTGGTAGGGATGCAGAGTCTGTTAGCAAAAGGCAAAGAGAGGGAAGGCACTCTGAGTACAGGAAGTTAATTTCGCAGCGGGGATGTGTGCCAAACAGAGGTCTCCAGTCACACAATCCTTTCAATAATTCCTTGAGGGGGTTTTGGGCTGTTATTTTAACCAACCTAGAATTTCATCTCCCAAAATTCCCTTCCCTATATGACTCTGTGTTAGGTTTGGCCACAAGAAATATTTGCATGAGATTCGGAAAGTGAAGAAGCAAGGTCAGTGTAGGTCACCCCCTCCCACTGCTGCTTGCACACATCACTAATCTGCTGTCTCACCTTGTTGGCGTGGGGCCACAGCCAGACCTCAGCTCCTCCAACTTCACAAGATCTCCTTCAGTTCCCCCAAGTCCCAAGCCAGATGCATATGCAGCAATGTAGCAAAAAGTGCTCGCATTTTCTGCAGATCACCTGTGCATCAAAGTTGGAGGTAGTAAGGAGCTGATGTGGATTTCAGTTTTTCCCTCTTCTGCTTTATATCCAGCTTTGCTTCCCTACTGTCAGCTCCACTGACCTGCTAATGCTTCAGGCCCACCAACAGATGCAGAGGCAACAACCTTTCATAGACTTTTTACCAGACCTCACAATTTTGTAAGATCAAATTCCTATAATAAGTTACTTATTCCACATCATTAATAGTGGTCTGCTTCCCTAATAGGACCCTGACTGACACAGTACTACATAGCATTTCACCTAGAACTCTCTTAAATAATTCACTTTACTGGATGATTCAATTCAGAGACAAATTGCCAATTCATTGCCCTTACAAGAGGCCAGTTCCAGAGGTGAGGTCATATTTGAAGCAGTACCTCAGGAGTTCCCAACTCAGGAACCAGGCCACACAGCAGGAGATGAGTAAGTATCACCACCTGAGCTCTGCCTCTTGTCAGATCAGCAACAGCATTAGATTCTCTTAGGAGTGCAGACCCTATCATGAACTGCACATGTGAGAGATCTAGGTTGTGTGCTCCTTATGAGAATCTAATGCCTGATGATCTGAGTTGGAACAGTTTCATCCTGAAATCATTCCACCTTCTACCTCATCCTTGGAAAAATTGTTTTCCATGAAACTGGTCCCTGGTACCACAAAGGTCGGGGACCACTGTAATACAGTATAGTTGTAGTTAAGAGCATGGTCTCAAATGTCAAGGAGATCCAGGTTTAAATTCAAGATCAGCTATTTTCAACTGAACTTGGGTCTCTCCCTTAACCTCTATGAGGCTTAGTTCTTTTATTTGTAAAATAGAGACAATAACACTATTAGTCAAGGTTCTCCAGAGAAAAAGAACATATGGATATATGAGAGATATATGTGATATATATGAGAGATATATATGTTCTTATATATGATATGTATATATGCATATATAATAGTGATAATGTATACATATATTTTATATATTACTATATAATAAGTAAATCATATAACATAATACATAAATAAATCATATATACAATATATGATTTATTATAAAGGACTATGATTATGGGGGCTCACATGATTATGGGGGCTGAAAAGTTCCACAGTCTTCTTTCTGAGGCTGGAGATGCAGGAGAACCAGCTATGTAATTCCATCCAAGTCAGAAGGCCTGAGAACCAGAAGAGCCAATGCTGTAAGTTCCTGTCTGAATGCAGAACACCGATGTTCCAGCTTGAAAACAGGCAGAGGGAGTGAATTCTCCCTTACCTCACTTTTTATTTAATTCAGGCATCTAACAGATGGAATGAGTCCTGCTCACGTTGGAGAGGGCAATCTGCATTACTCAGTCTACCAGTTCATATGTGTCATCCAGAAACACCCTCATAGACACCCAGAATAATATTTAACCAACTCTCTAAGGCACTTCCTGTCCCAGTCAAATGGACACATGAAATTAACCATCACAGATACCTATCTCACAAGATTGTTGTAAGATATGAATAAACACAAGATACATTAAGCACCTAGAATTGTAAGGGAAACAAAGTAAATTAATAATAAATTGTGACTATTATTAAGATACACATCAATATAATAATTTCTCATCTAGGAGTGAAGGGATATTATCTTTTGTTGGGTAATGAACTGGAATCATTGGCTGAGTTTTCCACTAATGTATCTCTTTAAAGAATATCCTTATATTTTTAGAATAACATAAAAGTCAAGTGATTTTTCCTCAGCCTTCATTACCATGTAAGAATGAGCTTTGTGATGACACATGGTAGAGAGGGGGATGGGAAAGCTGCAGAGCAGAGGAGGTGGAGAGCTAAAGGACCTGTTACCGGGTGGCAATAAACATGGTTGATGAAATGGAACCAACACTGGTAAGAATGGACACATTCTGTCATGTGACGGATGAGGCTTGGAGCCCCACTTCAGGAAAGATGCATGCCTCTGAGCTATTTCATTCGGTGAGCTCAATGAGGAAAATTTTCCACATGCTTGGCGTTTTCTTTTTTTGGCTCTTGTTTTGTAGAATGCAGTCTGCCCTTAACCAAGCTGCTGATTGCTTCTTAAAGGCATAAGGAAGAGCAGAGCTCTCCCTGTGGGACACACAAGCCTAACCCTCAAAGGGTTCTCATCAGCACAAGGAGGAAGATGCTCTACAACAATGCATTGCCCTGACATTTGGTTGAAGGACATTTGTGGTTCTGTACAATACCCAAGGGTACTATTGTGCTGCAGAGAGATATGAGTGGTTTTCTTCCGACAAAGGGAGAAGAGAGGATTTCAGGCCAAGTTTAGGCTTTGGTACAAACTAATTAAAAAGCAACCACAAGGAAGAGAGGAAAGAATCCTAATCAATGTGACTCTGAGGAATTTACTCCTTTTAATTGTGTTGCAATGTGGCTGGTTCTCCAGAAGAAAATACTGCTTCATACTTCACTATCATGAAATTTTATCAAATGCTTGTGTGCATTTTTATGAAGAAAGTCATTTTTAATAATATATTTTAATGATAGAATTAAATAATTGCTCTGACTCCAAAATTCAATAGCCTTAGGTTATCATAAGAAAGATAATAAAATATTCATCTCTTTGTAATTAGTCTGAGTTAGAGGTAAAATGAGAAAAAAGTTTTGTAGCTTTGAAGTACTGGTTTAAGAAAGATGCTCTCTACAAAAGTGGGAGAGTAATGGCACTGTGTTTAACAAAGACCACAAGGTCATAAAACATGGCTACTTCACTAATCTGCTTTCCAAACTTGAATTTGTCTGCAAGTAAACATGACCATTAGTGCCCACCCTTTCAATCACATATTTTACTACTATCTCATACGCTCTGTGTTTATTTTAGATTTCACATAGCCTACAGTTCAAAGACAGAAATTCTTTGAAAGGTAACCCATATTATCCTTCCCCCACAAAATTATGAAGTGTTTGAAATTATGGCTCTGTTGTTTACATCCACCATGAAGATAAAATTCTTTATTTTTTCTGAGTTACAATCCCCTTTGAAAATTTGATAAAAGACATAGATATCATCTCTAGAATAAAAAGCCCCTACAAAATTTGCAGATACATCCTAAATTTGCATGTAGTACTCAGGAGTTCAAGAACTCCTTAAGGCACATCTTTGGACTTCACCTTGAGAGCCACTGATTCAGAGGGTGGGTGGTTATTTCCGACTTGGCATGGATACAGGAAGTTTAGCAGAGATTTGAGATGAGAAACAAATGACTTTTTGAGTATTTTAGGTTTAAATAGTCACAGGCTAGTTTTAAAATGAAGTTCCAGAATACTGGACATACCCATGTCCAAATATAATTTTCAAAGGATAATTTCTTGGTACCATATTTCTGAAGAGCAAATTGGTAATATGTATTAAGAGACTTAACAGTCTTCATTGGTTTTGACTCAGTCATTATAATTTTAGAAATCGGCTCGAAGGAAATATTCAGATGTGAACAAAGATACATGTCTAAGTAAGTTTATGACCCTATTATTATTATAACAAGAACTTGAAAACAACTTAGATGTTTAGGAGGGGAAAAGCAATGGGCGAATAAATTAATTTCATCTGTGTAATAAATTATTTACAGCTGTCAAAAATTTGTGTTTTTATAAGAATATTTAAAGGCATGGGCAACTACTTCTAATGTCAAGTTAAAATGGATAGAAATGATTTATATTATCTAAATGAGGGAATTAAAAATTAATGAGAATGGGTTTTAAAAGTCTACGTGTGTGGGAATGGTGTATATTCATTGAAGAAACCAATAATCATTGTATGCCTACTATGTGATAGGAAATATGCTCTGCGTATATCAAAGTAATGTGTATTATTAGAAAAAATAAAAAACCCGCGTGTTTTATCTATAATAGCTAAAAGATACTTGGAATTTCTCTCACACTGATTCCCAAGTATGTTTTATTTTCTCACTATGATGCAACCTCTTGTAGATAAAGGATTCCATTAATTCACATTGATTGGGCATTTCTTTTTTTTTTATTATTTTAAGTTCTGGGGCACATGTGCAGATAGTGCAGGATTGTTACATAGGTATATACATGCCATCGTGATTTGCTGCATCCATCTCTCCCTCACCTATATTAGGTATTTCTCCTAATGTTATTCCTCCCCAATCCCCCCACCCCCTGCTATCCTTTCCTTAGCCACCCCACCCCCCAACAGGCCCCAGTGTGTGATGTTCTTCTCCATGTGTTCTCATTGCTCAACATCAACTAATGAGTGAGAACATGCAGTGTTTGGTTTTCTGTTCTTGCGTCGGTTTGCTGATAACGATAATTTCCAGCTTCATCCATGTCCCTGCAAAGGTCATGAACTCATCCTTTTTCATGGCTGTATAGTATTCCATGGTGTGTATGTGCTACATTTTTTTTAATCCAGTCTATTGATGGGCATTTAGATTGGTTCAAAGTCTTTGCTATTGTGAACAGTGCTGCAATGAACATATGTGTGCATGTGTCTTTATAATAGAACAATTTATAATCCTTTGGGTGTATATTTAGTAATAGGATTGCTGGGTCAAATGATATTTCTATTTCTAGATCCTTGAAGAATTGCCACACTGTCTTCCACAGTGGGTTGAACTAATTTACACTCTCACCAACAGTGTAAAAGTGTTCCTATTTCTCCACATCCTCTCCAGCTTCTGTTGTCTCCAGATTTTTTAATGACCATGATTCTAACTGGCATGAGATGGTATCTCAATGTGGTTTTGATTTGCATTTCTCTAATGACCAGTGATGAGCATTTTTTCATATGTTTGTTGGCTGCATAAATGTCTTCTTTTGAAAAGTGTCTGTTCATATCCTTTGCCCACTTTTTAATGGGGTTGTTTTTTCTTGTAAATTTGTTTTAGTTTATGGACATTAGCCCTTTGTCAGATGGGTAGCTTGCAAAATTTTTTTCCCATTCTGTTGGTTGCCAGTTCACTCTAATGATAGTTTCTTTTGCTGTGCAGAAGCTCGTTAGTTAGATCCCATTTATCTATTTTGGCTTTTGTTGACATTGCTTTTGTTGTTCTAGTCATGAAGTCCTTGCCTATGCCTGTGTCCTTAATGGTATAGCCTAGGTTTTCTTCTAGGGTTTTTATGGTGTTAGGTCTTATGTTTAAATCTTTAATCCATCTGTAGTTAATTTTTGTATAAAGTGTAAGGAAGGGGTCCAGTTTCAGCTTTCTGCACATGGCTAGCCAGTTTTCCCAACACCATTTACTAAACAGGGACTCCTTTCCCCATTTCTTGTTTTTGTCAGGTTTGTCAAAGATCAGATGGTTGTAGATGTGTGGCATTTCCTCTGAGACCTCTGTTCTGTTCCATTTGTCTATATCTCTGTTTTGGTACCAGTACCATGCTGTTTTGATTACCATAGCCCTGTAGCATAGTTTGAAGTCAGGTAGCATGATGCCTCCAGCTTTGTTCTTTTTGCTTAGGAGTGCCTTGGCTATGTGGGCTCTTTTTAGTTCCATATGAAGTTTGAGGTGGTTTTTTCCAGTTTTGTGAAGAAGGTCAATGATAGTTTGATGGGGATAGCATTGAATCTATAAATTACTTTGGGCAGTATGGCCATTTTCATGATATTGATTCTTCCTAAGCATGAGCATGGAATATTTTTCTAACTGTTTGTGTCCTCTCTCATTTCCTGAGCAGTGGTTTGTAGTTCTCCCTGAAGAGGCCTTCATGTCCCTTGTTAGTTGTATTCCTAGGTATTTTATTCTCTTTGTAGCAATTGTGAATGGGAGTTCACTCATGATTTGGCCCTCTGTCTTTTATTAGTATATAGGAATGCTTGTGATTTTTGCACATTGATTTTGTGTCCTGAGACTTTGCTGAAGTTGCATATCAGCTTAAGAAGATATTGGGCTGACACGATGAGGTCTTCTAAATATACAATCATGTTGTCTGCAAATAAAGACAATTTGACTTCCTCTTTTCCTAATAGAATATCCTTTATTTCTTTAACTTGCCTGATTGCTCTGGCTAGAACTTCCAATTGTATGTTGAATAGGAGTGATGAGAGAGGGCACCCTGTCTAGTGCCAGTTTTCCAAGGGAATGCTTCCAGTTTTTGCCCTTTCAGTATGATATTGGCTGTGGGTTTGTCATAAATACCTTTCATTATTTTGAGATACATTCCATCAATACCTAGTTTATTGAGAGTTCATAGCATAAAGGGCTGTTGAATTTTGTTGAAGGCCTTCTCTGCATCTATTGAGATAATCATGTGGTTTTTGTCTTTGGTTCTGTTTATGTGATGGTTTATGTTTATAGATTTGCCTATGTTGAAGCAGTCTTGCATCCCTGGGATGAAGCCAACATGATCATGATGGATAAGCTATTTGATGTGCTGTTGGATTTGGTTCGCCAGTATTTTATTGAAGATTTTTGTATCAATGTTCATCATGGATATTGGCCTGAAGTTTTCCTTTTTAGTTGTGTCTCTGCCAAGTTTTGGTATCAGGATGATGTTGGTCTCATAAAATGAGTTAGGGAGGATTCCCTCTTTTTGTATTGTTTGGAATAGGTTCAGAAGGAATGAATGGTACCAGTTCCTCTTTGTACGTCTGATAGAATATGGCTGTGAACCCATCTGGTCCTGGACTTTTTTTGATTGGTAGACTATTAATTGCTGCCTAAACTTCAGACTTTGTTATTGGTCTATTCAGGGATTCAACTTCTTCCTGGTTTAGTCTTGGGAGGGTGTAAGTGTCCAGGAATTTATCCATTTCTTCTAGATTTACTGGTTTATGTGCTTAGAGGTGTTTGTAGTAATCTCTGATGGTGGTTTCTACTTTTGTGGCTTTGCTGGTGATATCCCCTTTATCATTTTTTATTTCATCTATTCAGTTCTTCTCTTTCTTCTTTTTATTGGTCTGGCTAGCAGTCTATCTATTTTGTTGGTCTTTTCCAAAAACCAGCTCCTGGATTCACTGATTTTTTGAAGGCTTTTTTGTGCCTCTATCTCCTTCAGTTCTTCTCTGATCTTAGTTGTTTCTTGTCTTTTGCTAGCTCTTGAATTTGTTTGATCTTGCTCCTCTAGTCTTTTAATTGTGATGATAGAGTGTCAATTTTAGATCTTTCCTCACTTCTCATGTGGGAATTTAGTGCTATAAATTTCCCTCCAGATACTGCTTTAAATGTGTCCCAGAAATTCTGGTACATTGTGTCTTCATTCTCATTGGTTTTGAAGAACATCTTTATTTCTGCCTTCATTTAATTATTTATCCAGTAGTCATTCAGGAGCAGGTTGTTCAGTTGTTCAGTAGTTGTGTGGTTTTGAGTGAGTTTCTTAATCCTGAGTTCTAATTTGATTGTACTGTGGTCTGAGAGACTGTTTGTTATGATTTCCATTATTTTGCATTTGCTGAGGAGTGATTTACTTCCAATTATGTGGTCAATTTTGGAGTAAGTATGATGTGGTGCTGGGAAGAATGTATATTCTGTTGATTTGTGGTGGAGCGTTCTGTAGGTGTCAATTAGGTCTCCTTGGTCCAGACCTGAGTTCAAGTTCTGGATATCCTTGTTAATTTTCTGTCTTGTTGATCTGTCTAATATTGACAGTGGAGTGTTAAAGTCTCCCACTATTATTATGCAGGAGTCTAAGTCTCTTTGTAGGTCTCTAAGAACTTGCTTTATGAATCTGGGTGCTCCTGTATTGGGTGCATATATGTTTAGGATAGTTAGCTCTTCTTGTTGCATTAATCCCTTTACCATTATGTAATGCCCTTCTTTGTCTCTTTTCATCTTTGTTGATTTTAAAAGTCTATTTTATCAGAGACTGGGATTGCAAACCCTCTTTTTTTTTTCTTTCCATTTGCTTTGTAAATATTTCTCCATCCCTTTATTTGAGTCTATGTGTGTCTTTGTATGAGATGGGTCTCCTGAATACAGCACACCAATGGGTCTTGAGTCTTCATCCAATTTGCCAGTCTGTGTCTTTTGATTGGGGCATTTAGTCCATGTACATTTAAGGTTAATATTGTTATATGTGAATTTGATCCTGCCATTTTGATACTAGCTAGTTGTTTTGCCCATCAGTTGATGCAGTTTCTTCATAGTGTTGATGGCCTTTACCATTTGGTACATTTTGCAGTGTCTGGTCCTAGTTGTTCCTTTCCATGTTTAGTGCTTCCTTCAGGAGCTTTTATAAAGCAGGTGACAAAAATCCCTGAGCATTTCCTTGTCTGTAAGGGATTTTATTTCCCCTTCAATTATGAAGCTTAGTTTGGCTGGATATGACATTCTGGGTTGGTAGTTCTTTCTTTAAGGATGTTGAATATTGGCCCCCACTCTCTTCTGGCTTGTAGGGTTTCTACCAAGAGATGCACTGTGATTCTGATGGGCTTCCCTTTGTGGGTAATCTGACCTTTCTCTCTGACTGCCCTTAGCATTTTTTCCTTCATTTCAACCCTGGTGAATCTGATGATTATGTGCCTTGAGGTTGCTCTTCTTGAGGAATATCTTTGTGGTGTTCTCTGTATTTGCTGAATTTGCATGTTGGCCTGCCTTGCTGGGTTGCAAAAGTTCTCTTGGATAATATCCTGAAGAGTGTTTGCCAGCTTGATTTCATTTTCTCTGTTACATTCAGGTACACTGATCAAACATAGATTACGTCTTTTCACATAATCCCATATTTCTTGGAGGCTTTGTTCATTTCTTTTCACTCTTTTTTTCTCTAGTCTTGCCTTCTTGTTTTCTTTCAATGAGTTGATCTTCAATCTCTGATATTCTTTCTTCCACTTGATCAATTTGGCTATTGAAACTTATATATGCTTCGTGTAGTTCTCATGCTGTGTTTTCCAGTTCCATCAAGTTGTTTATGATCTTCTCTAAGCTGGTTATTCTAGTTAGCATTTCATCTAACCTTTTTTCAAGGTTCTTAGTGTCTTTGCATTGGGTTAGAACATGCTCCTTTAGCTCAGGGAAGTTTGCTATTACCTATCTTCGGAAGCCTCCTTCTGTCAATTCGTCAAACTCATTCTCCATCCAGTTTTGTTCCCTTGCTGATGAGGAGTTGTGATCCCTTGGAGAACAAGAGGCATTCTGGTTTTTGGTGATTTCAGCCTTTTTGCACTGGTTTCTTCCCACCTTCATGGATTTATCTACCTTTGGTCTTTGAAGCTGGTGACTTTTGGATGGGGTCTCTGAGTGGATGTCCTTTTTGTTGATGTTGAAGCTATTTCTTTCTCTTTTTCAGTTTTCCTTCTAACAGTCAGGCTCCTCTGCTGCAGGACTGCTGGAAGTCCACTCCAGACCCTGCTTGCCTGGGAAACACCAGTGGGGGCTGCAGAACAGCAAGGATTGCTGCCTACTCTTTCCTCTAGTAGCTTCATACCAGAAGGGTACCTGCCAGAGGTCAGCCAGAGCTCTCCTATATGAGGTGTCTCTTTGGATATATGGGGTCAGAGAGCCACTGGGGGAGGCAGTCTGTCCTTTATCAGAGCTCAAGTGCTGTGCTGGGTGCTCCAGTGTTCCCTTCAGAGCTGCTTGGCAGGGACTTTTAAGTCTGCTGAAGTGGAACTAACAACTGCCCCTTTTCCCAAGTGCTCTGTACCTGGAAGGTGGGGCTTTATTTATAAGTCTCTGATGGGCTGGTGCCTTTTTCAGAGATGACTGATTGGGCATTTCTTTGAGTTGGATACTGTTTTAGGTGCTGAACTTGTCTACCAGTTTTTCAGAAGTTCTTAGCAATAGTCAAAGTCTTATAGAGTGCTTTCTAAATTCCTGTTGAGTTAAATTCTAATGACAAAGGAGTGCATTTGGGTACTAACAAAATGAGATGAATCCTAAACCTTCTTTTCAATAATTGTGAGACAGTAGATACCTTACTTTTATAAATCTGTTTCTTCTTCTTCTTTTTTTTTTTAAAGTAGCTAATATTACCTACCTTAAAGTGCTGATGGCAGAATTAAATAAAATATTGTGTAGAAAATGTCTCTCATAGTATTAAGCAAATAGTTGACCTTAATGAGTGTTTCTTTTCCATTTCTTATCTATAGATTGAACCATATAAAACTGCTGATATTCAGTAATTTTTTTACCCACAATAGTGGCAGTTTCATATGGTTCAACTTAATAATTAATGATTAACTATAATATACAGTAGAACCCGTGATAAATTATATGAAAAGCTGTAGCTGTGGATTGGATCAGAAAGGGAAAGTCTGATGTGATTACAATGAATTAATTCAACAAAATTCTGAGAATTAAAAATGTTGCTTGATTTTAATCTGGGGTAACAGTCATATCAATCATGTTTCAAAATAAAAAGAGTAATAAAACCTGGAAGACATATACAACTGAGGGTTGGGGAAGGCCTTATTAACTACCATTGGAAACCCAAGTGTCCTGTAAGAAAGGTCAGACCTATTTGACTACATGAAACTTTAAAAAAATCATATTAAAAACCAATATTTATTTATTAATTGATTAATTTCATTTCTTTTATCATTAGAATAAATATCTGAGAGAAAATATTTTTGTGTATTTTTTTACTGTTGAATCCTCAGTACATAGAAACATGTCTGACACATAGTAGGTATAATAACAAAAAATTACTATAAACAAAGTCAATTAACAAATAATAGATGTGGAACAAATGTTTGCAACACGAGAACAGATTAATAGTTCTAAGGCAAAAGGGTTATGAAAAATTAACAAGAAAGGGACATATAACTCAACAGGAAAATGGGAGAATCCAAATGTCCAAGGAATATATGAAAATATTATCAAACTAATGCATAACATTACCACTTAAGACTGTCAAAAATGGAAAAGAATGACAATCTCCGTTTTTGACAGGGATACAGGGGAAAGGGTACTATCATAGGTGGCTGGTGAGAAGATCAATTGCCTTAGGTGTTTTTGGAATACAGTCTGATGTTATTTGTTAAAATTAAAAATGCATATATATTTTGACCCACAAATACTTCTTTGAGATGTCTGTTCCATAGAAATGAAAGCACAAGGATGCTTATGACAGCATTATTTTAGAGGTACAAAAGAAAACAAGTAGAAACAGTGTGATTTCCCATCCATAGGAGGGTCGTTGAATAAATTATAGCATATTGCCGTATAAAATGTTACACAGTTGTTAGAGTTATTGTCGAGTACAAAAAAGCAAGATTCAAAAATATGTGTATGTTCAAATTTTTGCAAGATAATGACAAAACTTGTCTATGTGTATATTTATATTCATATGCACATTATAAATATGTATGTACATTACAGATAGTGGTTTATTTATGATACAAGCATAAAGAATAACATGAAAGTATATACAGTAGGCTGTTAGTATGAATAACTTTTGTGTCTATGAGGAAAGAATATAGATTGAGAGGGAAGTATATGGGAAAGAAAAAGCTAAACCAAAACAAAATACTGCATTAAAAAATGGTATGTATGATATGATCACACATATTGAATTTATGTAAAGTTAAATGCAAGTATATGTGTGTATAAATATTTTAAAAGAAAAAATAACAAACAGAACAAGAAAAGGGAGCCATAGCCATTTCAGTGCAGCTTACATGTCTTGGTGGAGCCATAAAAAAAAACACTGTAATACCACATTGGAAATGGGAAATAATATAGGCAAGACTGAGAAGCCCATTCTGAGGGGGGATGGAGAGGGATGCAATTCCACCATTAGATAAATCAAAATGAGTTAAGTAAACCCAAAGAACTCGCTCCTGGAAAGCATAAAAAAGTCAACAGGGAATTATTAGTAGAAAAAAATGAAAGTAAAAAATAATAAAAATCACCACTGTGAAGCACATTTGTTAGAAGCCAAATTCAAGCTTTTAGTTGGACTTCATAACAGAGAAGCCCTAAAGAGAAGCAGAAGACTTTATAGCATATAAGATATAGTTCTGATCTGATAGTATCAGATTCCTAAGGTATGTTCAAGCTCTGAAAGTTCTTGATTGTAGAATGCAATGGGGATGATTAAACATTCATTTTTCATACAATCATGAATTTTGGAGCCAGACAGGCCTTGAAGGATATATTCAGTAGCAAGTGCAAAAGGTTGTTTTTTTTTTAACATTTATTTTTTAGTGATTTTTGTTGTGTTTTATTTATTTCTTTTAAATTTTTGATTAACACATAATTAGATATATGTATTATCAGAGTACATATTATAAACTGATGCATTCATATAATCAAATCAGGGTAATTAGAATATCCATCACTTTATGTATTTATCTTTTCTTTCTGCTGAAAATATTCAGATTATTCTCCTCTATTTTGAACTACAATCAATTAATGTTAACTATAGTCACTCTACTGATCTATGAAACACCAGATCTTATTTCTTATATCCAAGCATACATTTATACCCAGTAATCAAACTCTCTTCATCACCTTCTCCCTCTATGCTTCCCAGCCTTTGGTAACCACAAGTCTACTTTCTATTGTCATGAGATCAATTTTTTCAAGTTCCCACATATGAGTGAGAATATGAGATATTTATCTTTCTGTGTGTGGCTTATTTCACTTAACATAATGTCTTCCAGTTCCATCCATGATATTGCAAATATTTATTGCATTTTAAAAACATATAACATAAAACTTACCATTTTAACAATTTTTAAGTGTGCATTTAGTGGCATTAAGTACTGAATTAAGAATGAGAACTATAGGCTGGGTGCAGTGGCACACGCCTGTGAGCCCAGCACTTTGGGAGGCTGAGGTGGGTGGATAACGAACTCAGGAGTTCAACCTGGCCAAGATGGTGAAACCTGTCCCTACTAAAAATACAAAAATTAGCCTGGTGTGATGGTGGACACCTGTAATCCTGGCTACTCAGGAGGCTGAGGCAGAGAATTGCTTGAACGCGGGAGACGGAGGTTGCAGTGAGCCGAGATGTGCCACTGCACTCCAGCCTGGGTGACAGAGGCAGACTCCATCTCAAAAAAAAAATAATAAATTAAAAATAATAATAATTAACTATATTCTTGTGTCAAAGGATTTTTAAAAATTGGCCCATTGGGGGGAAACTAGATGAAGGTACACAGGACTTCTCTGTATTATCTTTGCAACTTCCTGTAAATTAATAATTATTCCACAATTACTTTTTTTTTTTTTTCCAAATGGGCTTCCTGTGTGTTCTTTAGCAGTTTCCTTGCAGGTACAGGAGAAATTGCATGAGCAAAATACCAGGTATGGTCTCTACCACTCACCTTCATTCAGAGTAGTTCCACTTTATTTCTTTTACACACTGCACTTCTATATGAGATGTTTGAAATTTCATGTTAAGTAATGTTTCCATTACAAAAATTGGTTTTGAAACACTCATTCTATCCATTTATTTTACTGATTAGTAGACATAAATTTAGTTTTCCAAGGTTAATAAGCTAATAAACGGGAGGGCTAGGGCACAAATTTAGATCTTTTGACTTTAAGTCTAGTTCTCTCTTTACTATATCATACTCCTTCCATTGAAATAAAAAGATTTTTGTTTTCATTCCTGGCTCTGTCACCCTTTATTATAACTTAAAATGAACATCTTCTGATAGCAATGCAGGTAATGTGCGTATTGTACACATGGAGGAGTTCAGAATAGACCTGAAAACTCAGAAACCTAGGATTCCAGATTCCAACATCTTCATGTTTGTAACCTTGATCAAATAAATTTGTGTGCATAAGCCTTAGTCTCCTGGAAGGATTTGCAACAAAAGATAATATACCTGGCCTGGGTCTCAGAAATCTAAGGTAAAAGTAAACAAATCTCTGCATTTCAATTCAATTCAATTTTCAATTTCAATTCAGCAAATATTTAGTTAGTGTCTATGAAGTTCCAGAAACCATGGTAGACACTGTAGATGCAATGGTAAACAGAACATGGCTTTGCTCTCATGAGCTCACTGCCTGAGAGGTTGGAATATAGTCATTAACCCAATAAGAAAACCTAATGAATAGTTACTTCAAAGTGAGTTAGAGGAGAAAGAGAAAGAAAAAGAAACATCACAATGAGCACGTACAAGAAAAAGCGAACTAAAATTGGCCAAGGCAAGCTTCCCTGAAGAAGTCATGTTTGAACTGAATCTGTAGAATGAGTAAGAGTTAACTGGACATGCTGTGGATACCTATTGGTAAATAAAATTATAATTTAAATAGTTCCTTAGGGAAGCTTTATTGAAAAGATAACTTTTGTGGAGAATATAGTATTATTTGGATTCAGCAAATATACCTTTCTGCTGTCAAGCTCACCATCCTTCAACCACAGTAGACATCACTGATCAATTACAACACACTTTCTGGTAAATCCTGATGTAGCTATTCGATAGAGGTTCCAGGTAGCCCTTGCCTATTGGTCAAAACTGGCACTAAAAACGAAATGAATTTACCATCTTGGGTGTAGTGAAAAGATTTCTGGCCTCAAATTTCAAAGTCCTGAATTGTAGCTATAAGAATTTAATAATATAAGGAGACTGGCGAACATTTAGGCAGTTTGTCTCAGTCCCCAGAGTAAGTCACAACAAATAATGCTGCCCTTCCTGTAAACTACATGAAAAGGTCCTGTGGGGTGAGGCTTCTTTGTGTTCCACTTCTCAATTATAGACAGAAAAGTAAGCTCAGAAAACATGTCTTTCAGCAGCACCAAAATTTGTGAATTTGCCTGAGGATTATACCCACATTTTGCTGAGACTTGCAAAATCGAAATGAAGACGAATACAAGTACAGAAGGTATAAATTTTAAGCCAGAAGGGCTGATATTAAAACTGTACAGTCACATCAAATCTGCCTAACTTAAAATTTGTGAGGGTTCCTACCTTTATAGGTTACAAAGCCACAGCAATGTTCTCTGAGCAATGAAGACTCAATTGTGCCAAAAACTCTCGTTGATTTAGAACATGGCTGCTTTCTAGAACTTCTGTTCATTTTGTATTTAAAAATGTATATTAGTGTCATTTTTATAGTTTTTTTCTAACCTGTACTTTCTATAAGAACATGTGCATGCCACCTGAAGTATTGCCAGTCCTAACACTCCAGCTGCTGGCAAAGGATTACTGGGTTTCAAAAGTTTTTTTTCTTTTTTTAGTTTTTCATCTCAACACATGATAATATCTTGCCCAAATAATCTGAGGGCATATTTTGTGCTGTTGTAGAAATATTTAGCGTGCTAAATATTTCTAAGTTTGTTGCACCTCTTTCAAGTAATTTTCTAACTTGGCTTGATGTTTCCTGAATATAAAGACCCTCTCTTGTACCAGTATTTGCAGAATTAAATTCCTTAAATTTGTGCCTTTAATGTCAACTCTTTTTACACTGTTTTGAAGAAGTTTCTGCACTGTTCTGTGTACATCTTGCAATAATAAAATTTTCAATGTCCAAAAGAAAGAAACAAAAAACCACTGACTGTTATACAATTGCAAAATATGTCTTGGATGGCCCATGCTCTGGTTAGAACCATGTGGTACCCTATATCACTCAGTACCTTCACTGTCAGCAACACAGTGCTGGTAAGATGAACTGTGGACTCCAGAGTGAACCTACCTTAACTTCGTCTAATTAAAAAACAGACACTTTGTTCTGGATGAAATTTTCATCCTCTTGACTTCCACAATATTATGATGAATAATTGGTATTATGCTAGTAATAATGATTGCCTTTAGCATTTAATTATATATCTTACCCAACTACATGTTTTTTGACTGCGGTCTTTCATATCAGTGCCAAATTATGAGAGCTACAGAGGATATTTCAATCTAAAACGTGGAAAGGATGCTAATTTTAATTCTACTATATAAGTGTGTTGGCAAATGAGTCAAAATGGCACAAGTAACCATGGATGCTGGCACAACTTCTTTTACTCCAAAGGCAAATGAAGCTGTATCTTCTCTTTAGCTGTTGCCATATTCATCACACTCTCCTCCCTCAAGCTCTCAGTTTGAGAGGTTTAAGGGGGGTGGCAGGCAAAAGTTGTATGGTTGGGCTCACCAATGTTTAAGATGAGAATATAGTATCCCTAATATCCTTTAGGGTGCATATATGAAGAGTGCCATGACACAGTGCCAAAGCAGAACTACTGCTATGACCTACACACCTGGGAAGCTGTGTTTGCATAGCTGTGTGTGGTGGGGGTGTGGAGGAGGTAGGTATGCAGTGCCCCAAGATCTGATTGTTTCTGCTCCACCTACCCCCACCTGTTAGGATTTTCCATTTTGTCATAATTCCCTACAGAGTTTTCTTTTCTTTGTTCATTGCTATTCCCTTCTCATTGACTCCTGGAGTATTCTCAGCTTTCTATGGTACTGTTAAAATGCAAACCTGTGCATTTGAAACCCTGAACAACTGTGGACCTGTGAAGGGCAGCCCTCCAGAATCTCCATAGATTTTAAAAAATAAACTCTCCAACTTCTCCTACATGTATACGCACATTTCATATATAGTCAGACTATATAAACGTCCCCGGGGAGAAGCTGTAGCTCCCGAGACTCTACAGGAAGCTGTTCTGCCTGCTATTGGGACTACATGGAATCTCTGGGAACTTTCCTTTGGGTGGGCAGCAGGATTTTAATGTTTGGAATTAGTGTTTTAAGAAAGTGTGACTTTAACCAAGAGACCAAATAGTTCGGGATTTTGCTTGTCTGTTTGTTTCTATTACACTTACATCTTGCCGTAAGGTGTTATACATAATTTTGTCTCGCTCACCTTCGCCTCTAATTATCACTCTGTCTCTCTCCATCAGCAACACAACTGTGGACCCTTTCATGTGTTGCATTTCTCAACATGACTTAGCATTTCATATAAATGAGCTGAATTCCCTGTGCAAGACTTTGTTTTTGACACACTTTTGTGAAAATATTGAAAACTTTGGTCCTTGTTTCTTTGAATTCTCTCAAGGGTTAACTGTATTTTAACAGTTAACAGTATTTTTGCCTGATGGCTTAGAGTTACCTTTATGACCCATCCATTGTATCCCTGTGTGGCTGTCTGCAGCTGCTCATACTGCTTTTAATAGATGGATCTCTAAGAAGCTGGAGGGCTCACAGTGCATTATATCTTCTTGGTGGGGATTCAGGGAATGAGGAAGAAAACTTCCCAGGAGATCCCAGGAGGGGCTGTGATAGCAAAGAGATGTGTGACCTTCTAAGACCAGGTTGCTAGGGTTGGAGAGTAAAAGAAGGAGTGGGGAAAAGGTGCCAGGTTTTTTATGATATTTCTTCTTGTCCACCTTTTATCTCTTCCTCCTTTCTAGAATGTTCTGAAAGGCATGCTTTATATCTGTTTCCAGTCCTGGGGGCCAAGTTCTACTCCTAGCTTCTGTTTTGCCCTAACCTTATTGACATCCTCTTCCTCTTCCTCTTTTCTTATCTCCTGGGTTCTCCTTTTGCAAAGCTGAGTGAGCAGGGCTGGATCCAAGCCAGCCAAATGCAAGGCTGCTGAATGCCACTTATTTATATACATGATAAACGTTTTCAGATTTCATGGGAGAGGACTGTCACTTTATAAATTTTAAAGAAGGGGAAACTGCTTCTATAAACCAATAAGAAAAATTCTCCAACTTTTAGTGGGCTAACCTATAGAAATCCATTTTTTTGCATAAAATATGTCCTTTTTAAACTGCATGTTATTAGCTACTAGTACTTTGTAAAATCAGTGTATCCAACCAAAAATTTTAAAATAATAGAACAGAAAATATCAGAGTACATGACACATAGTAAGAGAAAGTAATGTTGCATGAAAAGTTAGATTTAGTTAAATATATACAAAGGTATGGGTATATGAATGAGGTTACAAGGTTAAATGTATTTCTTCCTGTAGGTGGTCAGCAAAATATTTGAGAATTACTGAATCCTAACAATTGTACCTGGCAGTCAACTTGGACACTCATGTGGGCCTCCCCTCGTCCTGGGAAGGTATCTGAAGTGTTACGGTCAAGGTGCCCTCCTGACATTGCTGCCCAGGAACCAGGTGAGTCTTTGAGCTCGTGGATGAAGTCCTGCACCTCTTTCAGTAAAACACTCACCTAGGACTTTAGATATGTCTACAGGTCAATTTGGGAAGGGGCAGAGGCTTTTCCCTCATTTTACATGGGTAAATTAAGTAATTGGAGAAATTAGCAATCATCTTTTGAAGATGAATGGATCCATCTGTATAATCTCCCTTTTCTGTAAATGTGGCTGTGGGCTGTAAATGTAGCTTCTTCTGGTCTTAGGAGGGTCATCAGTGGCCATTTTTCTCTCACCTGGGCCATGCTACAACTTCAGTGAAAGATAATAACCTTGAGATGGTTACTTTTACATGTCAACTTGGAAGGCCATAGGATACCCACATGGAACATTGTTTCTGGGTGTCCCTGTGAGGGTGTTTCTGGATGAAATCACCATTTGAATCCATGGACTCAGTAAAGTAGATTGCCCTCCTCCAGTGTGGCTGGGCATCGTCTAATCCATTAAGGGCCTAAATTGAACAAAAGGCAGAGGAAGGAGAAATTCGCCCCTTGTTCATCTCCTCTCTTTTTCTCTAGCCCTCGAGCTGGAATTACACCATTGCCTTCCCTGGTTCTCAGGACTTTGAACTGGGACTGAATTACACCATTAGCTTTCCAGCTTACAGATGGCAGATCATGGGACTCCTTAGCCTCTATAGTTGCATGAGTCAATTCCTCATAATAAACCTCTCTATATATGGATATAGATAAAAATAGATATAAACACTGATACCTCCTACTGCCTCTGTTTCTTTGGAGAACCCTGACTAATACAGGCCTCAAAAAGCCTGTTCTCATCTATGCTGTTGGCTGATGTGGCTAAATTTGGTGAAAAAAACTCAGAAATATCTGTCGTGTACTCATCATGGGGAGAGGCACCACCACCTCATAGCTAGTTTGTATAGTCTCTTCAAATGTGAGTTCTACATGTCCTCATAGTCAGGCTAAAAAAATTTACTGAGAATTATAGATACAACTTCTAAGCTTGGATATGTCTCCATGTCTCTTTGGACCTATGGATTACCCATTCCAGGTACAATGGGTCATCTGCCATCAAGATCCTGTTGGCATTCAGGCTCTCAAGATGGCCTTCCCCTGACATTCCAGCAAGCATACAGAATTGTGCATCGGGTGCACACAGCGAACATTTAGAATATTTTATATGTTCCAAAATCCAGTGTAAGCTACACTTTGGTTATTAGGCTGACAGATTTTTAGAACTTTACCGTTCAAGTTGCCTCAGTATAATAATCTTGTGGGGCCAAATCATTTGATTCTGGAATATGCACAAAGAATAGATTTGAGTTTTCTATAAATGAAGATAGACTTTGACATGCAAGTCAAAGATTCCTGCCTACTTCAGTTTTTGTGACTGTGGCTCCATAGAAGCAAATGGCCAGGGAAGCACAAACCATCAAGCTCAGACCTATGTGAGACCAAGCCACACACTGATCCAGGTTACCAGGAAAAAAATTCAGAAAGCAACTAACAGTAGGAGTATTATGATCAATTGCTTTACAAGTTAAGACCTGGTTTGCAGGTTTCTGCAGGCAGCAGCTACATAGACCAGGACCACATTGAGTGCTTAATAACTTAGAGTTATTGGCATTTTAAATTCCCTTTGTTATTCTCATGACCCTTTACCAAGGACACTACAGGTTTATATTTTTTGTTATAAGAGAGAATTATGAGCACAGAGGGTTCAATATAAAATCTTGCCCACTTAAAAACTAAATATGGTTAGCCCTCCATATCTGTGGGTTACTTTCGTGGGTTTGGAATATATGAGGTCAACCAATCGTGGATTGGAAATATTAGAAAAAAATTACATCTTTACCAAACATGTATAGACTTTTTTTTTGTTATTATTCCCTTAGAATATAGTATAACAACGATTTACATAGCATTTTCATGATATTACATATTATAAGTAACCTAGAGATGATTTAAAGTATATGGAAGGATATGCATGGGTTGTATGCAAATACTGCACCATTTTATATACAGAACTTGAGCATCCATAGATTTTGATTCCCTGGGGCATCCTGCAACCAATCCTCTATAGGTAACAAGGGAAGACAACAGTTCAATCTGTGCTTCCTACAATTGGGTCATTGATTCATTATTTAAAAATTTACAATGTATATTACCTCGAGAAGAAAGAATGGTGTTATAAATGGGATTCAGATATTTAAACCCTCTTAGATTCACCCTCTGACCCTAAGGTCCTGAATGACTTAGATCCTCCAGTGGACATTCAGCAAATTTACTGTGTCAGAGAATAGGCTTGTATCTCAGTGAGATTACTGCATTTTAGAAGCTTCTTACGAGCCAAGTGTTCTCACCATCTTTAATACAACATTCCAGCAATACCTTTATTTATTTCTCTCCTCCCCACATGCTCAGACTTCTTGAAAGAATGGTTCCTCCATTCACAACTTAGTTTTTCACCTTCTGTGTTAGTTAGTACAGAAGTTAAGTAAGCTGCTGTGACAAAGAGATCCAAAAATATAGAGGCTTACATCATTTAGAACTTCTTTCTTATCATGCAGCATTCCAGAAGTGTGTGGAGCAGCCTTGTCAGGCAGCTATGGTCCATTCAGAACACAGGTTTCTTTTACTCTGGGTCTCCACCATGACCTAGAGTATTGTCCTTATCTGAGCTGGGGATGACTGCCAGAATTTGACTTGAACAACTGGAAACATGGAGTCGCCATTAGCTGAAATGGAAAGATGGTAGCAAAGAAATGACTTTTAGTCTTGTAAATTTGAGATGCCCATGGTAGGTCTAAGTGGAAATATAAGTCAGTAGTTGGATAAATAGTTTGGAGTTGAAAGGACAGGTCCAGGCTCTAGAAATGATTTAAGTAGTCATTAGTTACAGGCCTTGATGAGATCAATGATGGAATTAGTGTGTATTAAGAAAAAGAAAAGAAACAAGGACTAAGCCTGGGTCACTCAAAAATGTGGAGGTTGGGAACATGAAGAGGAATCAGCCAGGGAATGAAGGAATGGTAAGTAAGGTAGAGGAAAGTCAAGAGAGGTTGATATTCATAGTGCCAAGAGAAAAGCGTGTGTCAAGAAGGAGGGATAACTCAATTCAAATGCTGCTATGAACCCAGGAAGGTGAGGACTGAGATGCAATAATTGGATTTAATGTCAAGTGGCAGACAATATATCTTCAGAGCAGAGGTGCAACTAATGATAAGAAGAACTCCTGTTTTATTGATTCACTTACAGGTCTGTGCAGAGATACTGTAGGTTCAGCTCCAGACTACCACAATAAAGCAAATATCTCAATAGAGTGACTCACACAAATGTGTTGGTTTCCCACTGCATATAAAAGTTTTGTTTAGACTATACTATAGTCCATTAAGTGTGCCATAGCCTTATGTATAAAAAGCAATGCACATACCTTTATTTAAAAATAATTTATTGCTAAAAAAATCATCTGAGCCTTTAGTGAGTCATAATTTTTTTGCCAGTGGAGGGTCTTGCTTCAGTGTTGGTGGCTGCTGACTGATCAAAGTGATGGTTGCTGAAGGTTGGGGTGGCTGTGACAATTTCCTAAAATGGACAACAATGAAGTTTGTCACATTGATTGACTCTTCCTTTTATAAACAATTTCTCTGCAGCATGCGATCTATGTGATAACAGCATTTTACCCAAAGGAGAAATTCTTTCAAAATTGGAGTCAATTCTTTCAAATCCTGCCACTGACTTATCAACTAAGTTTATGTAATATATTAAATCCTTTGTTGTCATTTCAACAGTGCTCTCGGCATCTTTACCAGGAGTAGACTCCATTTCAAGAAACCACTCTGTTTATCCATAAGAAAAAACTTCTCATTCATTAAAATTTTTTCATGAGACTGCAGCAATTCAGTCACATCTACAGGCACCACTTCTAATTCTAGTTCTCTTGCTATTTCTACCACATCAACAGTTACTTTTTTCACTGAAGTTTTTTTTTTTTTTTTTTTGAGGTGGAGTCTTGCTCTGTTTCCCAGGCTGGAGTGCAGTGGTGCGACCTTGGCTCACTGCAACCTCTGCCTCCCAGGCTCAAGCAATTCTACTGCCTCACCCTCCTGAGTAGCTGGGACTACAGGCATGCGCCACTAAGCCCGCTAACCTTTTGGTATTTTTTAGTAGAGACAGGGTTTCACCATGTTGGCCAGGCTGGTATCAAACTCCTAACCTCAGGTGATCTGCCTGCCTTGGCCTCCCGAAGTGCTGGGATTACAGGCATGAGCCACTGCTCCCAGCCTCCACTGAAGTCTTAAACCCCTCAAAACTATCTATGAAGGTTGGAATCAACTTCTTCCAAACTCCTGTTAATGTTGACATGCTGACCTTCTCCCACAAATTGTGAACATTCTTAATAGCATCTAGAAAGTTCAGTCTTTTCCAGAAGAGTTTGCATTTACTTTGCCAGGCCCATCAGAGGAATCACTATCCATGCCAGCTACAGACTTACAGAATGTATTTCTTGAATAATAAGATTTGAAAGTTAAAATTATTCCTGATCCATGGGCTGCAGAATGGATGCTGTGTTAGCAGGCATGGAAACAATGTTCACGTCTTTGTATACCTACATAAGGGCTCTTGGGTAACGAGGTACATTGTCAATGAACACTAATATTCTAAAGGAATCTTTTATTCTGAGAAGTAGTTTTCCACAGAGGGCTTAAAATGTTCAGTAAACCAAGGGATTCCCTGGCAAGATGGCCAAATAGGAACAGATCCGGTCTGCAGCTCCCAGTGAGACCAACAGGTGATTTTTGCATTTCCAACTGAGATACCTGATTCATCTCACTGGGACTGGTTAGATAGTGAATGCAGCCCACAGAGGGCAAGCAGAAGCAGGCTAGGGTATCACCTCACTTGGGAAGCACAAGGGGTGGGGCAACTCCCTCCCTTAGCCAAGGGAATCCTTGAGGGACCATGCTGTAAGTGACAGAGCTATCTGGCCCAGATACTATGTTTTTCCCATGGTCTTCACAACACACAGACCAGGAGATTCCCTTGAGTGCCTACACCACAAAGGCTCTGGGTTTCAAACATAAAACTGGGCAACCATTTGAACAAACATCGAGCTAGCTGTAGGAGCTTTTTTTTTTTTTTTTCTGTACCCCAGTGGCACCTGGAACACTGGTGAGAAAGAACTGTTCACTCCCCTGGAAAGGGGGGCTGAAGCCAGGGAGCCAAGTAGTGTTGCTCAGCGGGTCCCACCCCCACGAAGCCCAGCAAGCTAAGATCTACTGGCTTCAACTTCTTGCTGCCAGCACAGCTGTCTGAAGTCAACCTGGGAACTTTGACTTTGGTGGGGGGAGGGGCATCTGCCATTACTGAGGCTTGAGTAGGTGGTTTTCCCCTCACAGTGTAAACAAAGCCTCCTGGAAGTTCAAGCTGGGCAGGGCACACCACAGGTCCACAAAGCCACTGTAGCCAGACTGCCTCTCTAGATTCCTCCTCTCTGGGCAGGGCATCTCTGAAAGAGAAGTAGCCGTCCCAGTCAGATAGATAAAACCCCCATCTCCCTGGGACAGAGGTCCTGGGGGAAGGGCAGCTGTGGGCACAGCTTCAGCAGACTTATACGTTCCTGCCTGCTGGCTTTGAAGAGAATATCAGATCTCCCAGCACAGCACTCAAGTTCTGCTAAAGGAGAGACTTGCCTCCTGAAGTGGGTCCCTGACTTCCTTGCCTCCTGATTGGGAGACACCTCCCAGCAGGGGTTGACAGACACCTCATACAGGAGAGCTCCGGCTGGCATCAGTTCTTAAAGAAAAGGATTTTCAACTCAGAATTTCATATCCAGCCAAACTAAGCTTCATAAGTGAAACTTAAATATAAAAATAATAAAGAGGAGCACACCACTGATCCCACAGATATACAAACTACCATCAGAAAATATTATAAACACCTCTACACAAATAAACCGGAAAACTTAGGAAAAAATGGATAAATTCCTGGACACATACACCCTCCCAAGACTAACCCAGGAAGAAGTTGAATCCCTTAATAGACCAGTAACAAGTTCTGAAATTGAGGCAGTATTTAATACTACCATCCCCAAAAAAGCCTGGTACCAGATGGATTCACAGCTGAATTCTACCAGAAATACAAAGAGGAGCTGGCAGCATTCCTTCTGAAACTATTCCAAACAACAGAAAAAGAGGGACTACTCCACAACTCATCTTATGAGGCCAGCATCATCCTGATAGCAAAACCTGGCAGAGACACAACAAAAAGAGAAAATTTCAGGCCAATATACCTGATGAACATTGATGCGAATATCCTCAATAAATTACTGGCAAACCAAATCCAGCAACACCTTAAAACACCTATCCATTACGATCAAGTTTTGCCTTCATCTCTGAGATGCAAGGCTGGTTCAACACACGCAAATCAAGAAATCTAATTCATCACATAAACAGAACCAATGACAAAAACCGTATGATTATCTCAATAGATACAGAAAAGGCCTTTGATAAAATTCAACAGTCCTTCATGCTAAAAAAAACTTAATAAACTAGGTATTAATGGGATTTATCTCAAAATAATAAGAGCTATTTATGACAAACCCACAGCCAATATCAGACTGAATGGGCAAAAGCTGGAAGCATTTCCTTGGAAGTTCTGGCCAGGACAATCAGGCAAGAGAAAGAAAGAAAGAGTATTCAAATAAGAAGAGAGGAAGTCAAATTGTCTCTGTTTGCAGATGACATGATTATATATATAAAAAAACTTCATCATCTCAGCCCAAAATCTCCTTAAGCTGATAAGCAACTTCAGCAAAGTCTCGGGATACAAAATCAATTCGCAAAAATACACTGTATAGCATTCCTATACACTGATGATAGACAAACAGCCAAATAATGAGTGAACTCCCATTCACAATTGCTACAAAGAGAACAAAATACTTAGGAATGTAACTTACAAGGGATGTGAAGAATCACTTCAAGGAGAACTACAAACCACTGCTCAAGGAAATAAGAGAGGACACAAACAAATGGAAACAACAGATGCTGGTGAGGATGTGGAAAAATAGGAACACTTTTACACTGTTGGTGACAGTGTAAATTATTTCAACCATTGTGAAAGACAGTGTGATGATTCCTCAAGGATCAAGAAATAAAAATATCATTTGACCAGCAATCCCATTACTGAGTATATGCCCAAAGGATTATAAATCATTCTACTATAAAGACATATGCACACATATGTTTACTGTGGCACTGTTCACAAATAGCAAAGACTTGGAACTAACCCAAATGCCCATCAATGACAGACTGGATAAAGAAAATGTGGCACATATACACCATGGAATACTATGCAGCCATAAAAAGGATGAGTTCATGTCCTTTGCAGGGACATGGATGAAGCTGGAAACCATCATTCTCAGCAAACACAGGAACAGAAAATCAAACACTGCATGTTCTCACTCATAAGTGGAAGTTGAACAATGAGAAAATATGAGCACAGGGAGGGGAACATCACACATTGGGGCCTCTTGGGAGGTAAGGGGCAAAGGGAGGGATATTAGGTGAAATACCTGATGTAGATGATAGGTTTATGGGTGCAGCAAACCACCATGGCACATATATACCTATGTAACAAATCTGTACATTCTGCATATGTATCCCAGAACTTAAAGTATAATTTAAAAAAGCAAGTTCAGTAAACCATGCTGTAAACATATGTGCTGTCACCCAGGCTTCGTTGTTCCATTGATAGAGCAAAGGCAGGATAGATTTAGCAGAATTCTCAAGGGCCTTAGGGTTTTCAGAATGATAAATGAGCATTTGCTTCCACTTAAAGTCACCAGCTGCATTGACCCCTAAGAAGACTGTCAGCCTGCCCTTTGAAGCTTCAAAGCCAGACATTGACTTCTCTCTAGCTATGAAAGTACAAGATGGCATCGTCTTCCAATAGAAGGCTATTTTGGCAATGTGGAAAATCTGTTTAATGTAGCCCTCTGCATCAATTAGGTTACCTAGGTCTTCTGGGTAACTTGCTGCAGCTTCCACATCTGTACTTGCTGCTTCACTTTGCACTTTTATGTTACAGAGATGACTTCTTTCCTTAAACTTATTAACCAACTCCTGCTAGCTTCAAATTGTTCTCTGTAGCTTCCTCACCTCTCTCAGCTTCCTAGAATTGAAAAGAGTTAGGACGTTGCTCTGGATTATGCCTTTGGCTTAAAGAAATATAGGTCATGGTTGGATATTTTATCCAGACCACTAAAACTTTCTCCCTACCAACAAGAAAGCTGTTTTGCTTTGTTATCATGTGTATGCTCTCTGGAGTGACATTTAATTTTCTTCAATAATTTTTCCTTTGCATTCACAACTTGACTAGCTGTTTAGTGCAAGAAGACTAGCTTTTGGCCCATCTTGGTTTTTGACATACCTTCCTCACTAAGCTTCATCATTTCTAGTTTTTGATTTAAAGTGAGAGATATGCAGCTCTTCCTTTCACTTGAACATTTAGAAGCCATTGTAGGGTTATGAATGGGCCTCATTTCCATATAGTGCCTCAGGGGATAGGGAGACCCAAGGAGAGGGAGATAGATGGGGGAATGTCTGGCCGGTGGAGCAGTCAGAATAGGCAGAACATTTATTCATTACATGTGCTGTCTTACCTGGGTGTGGTTTGTGGTACCCCAAAACAATGATAACAGTAACATCAAAGATCACTGATCACAAATTGCCAACACAGAAAAAGTAATTATGAGAAAGTTAGAAATATTGTGAGAATTACCAAGTTGTAACAGAGACACAAAGTGAGCACATGCTATTGGAATAATGGCACCGATAGACTTGCTTCATGCAGGATTGCCACGAACCTCCAATTTGCAAATAATGCAGTATCTGCAAAGCACAATAAAGTGAAGTGCAATAAAAAGAGGTATGCCAATTTTTTTTTTTCTTTTTTTTGAGACGGAATTTCACTCTTGTTACCCAGGCTGGAGTGCAATGGCGCAATCTCGGCTCACCGCAACCTCTGCTTCCTGGGTTCAGGCAATTCTCCTGCTTCAGCCTCCTGAGTAGCTGGGATTACAGGCATGCGTCACCATGCCCAGCTGATTTTTTGTATTTTTAGTAGAGGCGGGGTTTCACCATGTTGACCAGGATGGTCTCGATCTCTTGACCTCGTGATCCACCCGCCTCGGCCTCCCAAAGTGCTGGGATTACAGGCGTGAGCCACCACGCCCGGCCGTCAATTTTTTTTATTCTTTGATTCAAGGAATCTGAAAATGTACAATGTGTCCCACATGTACAACATATTCCTTTAGGTAGATAACAACAACAAAAAAGACTATTTATAAATTAAGCCTGCATGCCTTAGATTGAATCCTGGAAACAATACTGTTTCTCTCCAAAGGTCCCTCTACTCACTTCTTCACATTCTGTTCCCTCCACCTGTTGGACATACCAGCTGCCTTGGTGACCAGCCCATGGCAAGGGAAAGACCCAAAAGATAAATCTAAAGGATAAAACAATCAGAAAAGAAACAAATTAATAAGATATTTGGCTAAGTATAGAGGAAAATTCTTGGAGTAACTGCTGCAATGAACATTCTCTCCAGTTTCATCGGTCAGAGGATAACTATCAACAGGATTCCTTGCAGCAAGTGTGCACGAGTGCCTAAGTATTCACTTCTGGTGATTCACTTTAATGAAGTGGAATAATGACATAAATTAGTCAAATCAGCTTTAAAATTGCTACATGTGCTTATGTTTGTACTAAAATGAGCATGCTTATCTGAACACATATAAGCATAACATTGTGGGCCTGTGGCCAGAAGGGTGCCAGGGAGGACATAGAAAGCCAGCAGAGAAAACCCACAAGGCAAAAGATAAAGGCTTGGATGTTAAGCACTAGCTGGTATTAGACAGGCTGCTCTGAGGTAAATAGGTCCCCAATTAAGGGGACAAAAGCCTCTGGTTCTGGAAAAAACTCAGTCACTAGCTATGTGAACTAGTGTATGTTGTTTTTCCTTTCTGGAGTTAAATGACAGAGTTGGACAAAACAACGTTTGAGACCTCTTCTGCCAGTTACATCTCACAACCAGTCTCCCAAACTTAAAAAGAAAAAATTCATTTGGTTGATAATTAAGGAAAGAGTGCCTTTCCAGTCCCATTGTTAGTTTTGACCCAGATGCATCCATTACTAAAGGTGTCAATGATTTTATCCTTGTAAATCACTTCCTTTTTCTTTTTTTATTTTATTTTTTTCCATTTATTTATTTTATTGCATTTTAGATTTTGGGGTACATGTGAAGAACACGCAAGATTGTTGCATAGCTACACACATGGCAGTGTGATTTGCTGCCTTCCTCCCCATCACCTGCATCTGGCATCTCTCCCCTTGCTATCTCTCCCCAACTCCCCACCCCCCACCATCCCTCCCCTATTTCCCCCCAACTGACCCCAGTGTGTAGTGCTCACCTCCCTGTGTCCATGTGTTCTCATTGCTCAACACCTGCCTATGAGTGAGAACATGTGGTGTTTGATCTTCTGCTCTTCTGTCAGTTTGCTGAGAATGATGGTCTCCAGGTTCATCCATGTCCCTACAAAGGACACAAACTCATCATTTTTAATGGCTGCATAATATTCCATGGTGTATATGTGCCACATTTTCCCTGTCCAGTCTATCATCAATGGGCATTTGGGTTGGTTCCAGGTCTTTGCTATTGTAAACAGTGATGCAATGAACATTCGTGTGCATGTGTCCTTACAGTAGAACGATTTATAATCCTTTGGATATATACCCAGTAATAGGAACACTTTTACACTGTTGATGGGAGTGTAAATTAGTGCAACCATTGTGGAAGACAGTGTGGTAAATTACTTTCTTAAAGAAAGCTGTGCACTAATTAACCTTACAGATTTGGAGGCCTGTTAACAGGGGAGCATTTAGAGGCCTGCCTCTAGCCTATACACTCAGAACGATTTGTCTCCCACATATGCCTGGCCAGTGCAAGGTTGTTGCTAGGAAGTTAAAACATCCTGTTACTTAGCACCAAAAAAGGAAGATAGCAGACATGCGAGATTAGCCGGGTGGCAGAGATCTAAGAGTGACAACACTCCTAATGTGTGCACACATGCAGCTTCCTTTTTCCCTTTGTGATTTCTTACCCATCCTCCAGATTAATTTTTGGCATGCTTTGTGAATAAATGTTGTTGAACTTCTGTGCTGGGCTCCATACCCATTGTCTGGACTGCATAATACACAGTGGAATCGTGCTTTAAGAAAAAAAACTTTATTAGTAGAATTTACACAAAGCCACTTTAGTACATCATTCTATGGTAGAAAGAAGAGAAAATAAGAGTCTAAGTGAAAGTTTGTGCATATATACACAAACACACGTTAGGATATAAATTTGTAGAGTCATTTATTTTTCTCTTTTAGAGATAATTTGAAAACCGATTATTAGAAAAAATAAAATGTTACCTTCTAGGTACAATGTCTTTTAATCAAGAACAATAGCAATTTTTTCACAAGGTATATATAGCCTTTAACCAACTACAAAGCATTTACCATATATTACATGTGTCACCTCTGCAATAAACTGCTATTATTTGTAGCCCAGAAACCAAATATTAGAGCAGTTAATTTGGGCCTGCTGGTCTTGACACATCTCTTCCTTCCAGATTCTTTATGATAACAACATAAATTTCAGGACCCAAAAGATAAGACTGGAGATTGATCAAAATGTTTTCCTGTCAAACAGCAAGAAATCACCCACACAGCTTTCAGGTTTGTCTGACGGTGGGTTTCTCCAATTGTCTAAAGAGTTTTGAACTGCAGACCTGTGCTTCTCTTCAAAGACAAGGAGGGCATGGTGGGGAGTGTGACAGGGCTGTTGTCATATTGTACCTGGTCAGACCCCTCCCAAGAAATAAAAGCCCCCAACCCTTTCCTTGCCTCACTAGGAACAAACATGTTGAATCTTTGGGGATATCCAGTTACTACGCTCTTAAGTCCCTCAGGACGTGGAAGGGCAGAGTTCTTCCTGTTCTTACATAGATACATAAAAAGCAGGAAAGCATGATTTCTAAACAAGGAAGGCCTTTTCACAGGACGTTTGTAGATGATACCTGGTCTTCTTCCTTTCAACAGATATGCAGCAACAGAACAAGTACATACATAGAGCTACATGTCCTTCCTAGATGGCAGTCACAGTCGGCTAATTTATCTCCTATCTGAGGGGGAAAAAAGTGACCATATGATGGTGTGGATCTCAGAACCCAGGTAGGGAATTTTTCCCCAAGTTCTCAAAGACAGGGATTGACTCCTCCACATTCACACATTGGCAAATA
Source organism: Sapajus apella (assembly GCF_009761245.1). Lineage (NCBI taxonomy): Eukaryota > Metazoa > Chordata > Mammalia > Primates > Cebidae > Sapajus > Sapajus apella. Next base: position 33,330,722 of record NW_022436944.1, on the reverse strand, counting down.
GTGAAGTTGGGATTTAATCCTGACTTCTTGACTCTGAGTTTAACTCCCTCATACATTCATAAACCATAATTATAAAATTTACTAGGCCAATTTCTAGGCAACTGGCACCCAGGGGCACCATTTGAATTCTGAATGTAACCAGAGTGAAGGTGAGCTCAACCTCTGGGCTCCCCAGGTAAATAAGCCGATATCTTGCTTTCTTTGCTTGAGCTACTTTAACTTTGGTTTCTTCTTATTTGCCAATATATTTTCATAATGCTACATGAGCCTTCCAATTCTGCAAACAGGCATGTGCCTATAAAGTAATAGTAATTAACATGTACTGATAGTGAACTGTGTGTCAAGTGCTGTGTTGAATGCTTTGCATACCTATTCATTTGCCTTCAGAATAATGAGGCAGATGTTGTTATTGTCCTCATTTTCAAGATCAAGAAACCGAGGCACATAGGAGTTAGTATATTCCCCAAGATGATGTACCTAGTAAGAGTCAGATCCAAGATTCAAACTCTAGCGGTGAGATGCCACAGTCTTCACTCAAAACTGCATTGCCATATAGACCCCTTTATTTGTGTGTAACCCCTTTATTTGTGTGTACATTTGTGTCTTAACTGTGACATTAAGAGGTAGATGATGAAGAAGCTGAAGCTTCTAGCTTGTTAGTCATTTTCTGCAGAGCAAACTCTGATCTCAGGATGCTCAGCCACAGAGCATGCTGAGAACTCCTTCCATGGAGTTGATGAGTTGAACTAAGTCACCGGACCAAGGATTGTAGTAAGGGAGCTTGGGGACTTTGGGAAAGTGGTGAATCATAGCACCTGTCATTGAACAGGAAGTCTAAGTGAAATAAGAGAAGGATTTCTGAGGAAGCAGAATCTAGCCCAGGGAAGGCAAAGAGGATTAAATTGACAGGTGTGGCATCCAGGCCTCCTTGCCCCCACCCCATTCTCCATGTATGCCTTTAATCTAAGCAGTATTTATGGCTACATGTAATTTGTTTTATAGAGTCAGTCTTCCATTGTTGGGTACTTAGGATATTTCCCTTTATTTTATTTTTAAAATTATTAGCAGTGCCACAAAGAACATATTTAGAAATTTCCCAATTATTTTCTTTCTTTTTTTTTTTTGTATTCTCATATTATATTTGTTTGAGCTGTCAGAACAAAATACTAGAGAGAAATATTTTTATGACATGGAGACAGATGTGCTTGCCAAAATTATTTTCCATTAACTTAAGCTATGTATCACTGTGCAAAAGACACCACAAAAGAGGAAGAAGTAGACACCTGCTTTATTCTCCATGTCTGGGAAGCAAAGTCTAACAGTAATAATGGGTTCAGCATATGGCAATGTCTACATAACTTCACAAGGATGTTTTTAAATTTCAAGGATTTGCTCTAGGAGACCTTTTGGAGACATGGCTAAGTAAGGGTCATAGGAAAGGCAAGAAAAAACATGCGGTAAGCTTTAGAGAAAAAAAAAGTCCAAGCCCACTGAATCCTCATATAACAGTTTCCACTGAACCCAATTATTTTCTCTCACTTCCTGGCAGAGGAATTTGCACCACTATGCAAATACATGTTTTGTGTACTTTTGCAGTGTTTATCAGCCTTTTTAATCTTTGGAAATAATATATGAAAACATACTTCATTTTATTATTATTTTTTTCTTTCTTTGGCCTCTTGGACCTGGTAGATATATCATTTTAATTTGTGCTTTTTTTGTGCTGGTGAGATTGTTCCTAATATTGGCATTTAGGCCATTGGATATTTGACATTTTTTCACTTATTTATTTTCCAGCAATAAACATGTTAGAATATATTTTGATTGCAAGTAATAGAAATGCAACAAACTCAGGATTTATTGAGTCTAGGAGTGTATCTGCTTTTGGGCAAGTCTAGAAAGAATCAGGATTTCAAATTGTATAATCACAGTGTAGATAGATAGATATCTTTCTCTCTCTCATGTCTTTTTTTAAGCTTTCCCCATTGTATTAGTCTGTTTTCACACTGCTGATAAAGACATACCCAACACTGGGAAATTTACAAGAGAAAGAGATATAACGGGCTCACAGTTCCACATGGCTGGAGAGGCCTCACAATCATGGCAGAAGGTAAAAGGCACATCTCACATGGTGGCAGACAAGAGAAGAGAATGACAGCCAAGCGAAAGGGATTTCTCTTTATAAAACCATCAGATCTTGGGAGACTTATTCACTACCACAAGAACAGTATGGGGAAACTGCCCCCGTGATTCAATTATTTCCCACAGGGTCCCTCCCACAACATGAGGGGATTATGGGAGCTAAATTCAAGATGAGATTCGGGTGGGGACACAGCCAAATCATATCACTCTTGCAGCAGCAAAAATGACTCTAGGCTTACATTACCCTTGCAGCTAGTGATTCCAGAAAGAAAAAGTGGGAGGTGGATGGTGTTCCTTTTATTTTATAGCATATACAATAGTTTACAACACCTGAAAAAGATGGACTCATTGGGAACATGCCAACCCCTGGATTAATCAGTGCATCTAAGGGTGAGGTATTCTAATTTTTCACATACCCCTTCTTTAGGTAGGAAAAATAGAACCATGACGTTGACAATTTCATCAGGCAGTAAAAGGAATTGTCCCAAAGGAAAATTATACAAATGAGAGAGAAAAGTTATTAGGCTGGCAAAACAAAAGATGACCACTAAATTATTCTTCTCTATTTAAAGGTGAAGTACTTATTTTTTTAATTATTGATTTGGAAAGCTTGTTACATATTAAGAATATTAAAATTTAACTATTTCACAAATTGTGTATGTGTATTCACAGTTTGTCACTTGTCCTTTTCTCATCCTTTTACTTTGTTTCTGGTGTATTTTTTTTCTCTTACAGAAATTTAAAATGTTTATGTAAGCCCCGCAGTGTACTGAGCTTTCTCAGAACTGCCATTCCTCACCCATATCTCAGGGTCAGTCATCACCTCACCCTACAGGGCAGAACAGTTAAGTATATTAAAGCTTTGGTTTCTCACCTACCTCAAAGAGATTTTCTGGTGTTGACTAAATTCTTCATCTAAAAATTGAGTAATAACAGTACCATCAGAGTATACAGTTATATAGCAGAATATTCTTTTGTTTATGGAAATGCATGCTAAAAGTGTCAAGATGTCTATGGTTTATTTTGAACTGGTTTGATATGGTTCATCTAAAAAATTAAATAATGACAGCAAGGTGGATAGGATAAATGGGTTACAATGGAAACAAGTTTGAATCTAGGTGGTGAGTAAATGAACGAACACTTCTGCTTTTCTACTTTTCTTTCTATTTATTTATTGCGACACAGTTTCTCTCTATCACCTGGGTTGGAGCGCAATGGAATGATCATAGTTCACTGCAGCCTTGACCTTCTTGGCTCAAATAGCCTTCCTGCCTCCACCTCCTGAGTACACTTTTCCTTATTTTAACATTTTCTTTTCTATTTGAAAAGTTGTTATTGTTGTTGTTTTTTAAGAGGGTAAGATGAAGGAGCACTGTACATTTGTGGAGCAAGCGTGTTTTTTACTGTACCTGTCCCCATGTGGGGGATTGTGTTCTAGATACAATACTATGGAGTATGCTCTGCAGAAACTCTGCAGAAATTGCCACTGAATGTGGATTTTTTTTTTTTTTTTTGAATGGTGAGAAGGTGTTGGTGCCATGGAGGGTGTGTGAACCTCCTCAAAGCCTTACTTTCAGGTTATCCCTAGAAAGCTGTGCAAGGTGGTGGTCATGCTGCATGATGACCTGAGCATGGACTTCGACTTTTACCATTTCAGAATAATATTTTTCACAAGTCTTGATTTTGTTCAGAACATTTAGGTCAAACAAGAACCACTTTTTATTAAGAAGCTGAAACAATTTGTCCTAGAGCTTACTAACATTAATTCAGAAAAACAAACAAACAAACAAACCAACCCATGAATTCCTTGGCAGGGTTATCCCTGTTCAAAAGGAGTATGAAAAATTGTCATCTTTGAAGAATACTAGCCTAGAGAAAGAATCATCAGAAATTTGGACCCTGGAAGAAAATTGTGAAAAGCCTAAGGATGAAAAAACTTCCTAAGAATAAGACTTGAATGAAGAAAGCTCTAAACACATAGACCAAGCACAGTTAGTGCTGAAATTATAGGAATGATATATTCACCAGAAGATGAATCAAGAGTTGTCATATCATTAGCAGCTTTTCTAACAGAACATCCAGCCCAGAGCCAACCCCAATGTGGTCCGTCACCAATAGGTGGACTTTCATACTGAAAACAAAACTTTCCTCTCCCCTCCCCTCAGGTCTCATCTATGCTACCATGCTACCAGATTATGCTCAGCATCTCTTTCTCCACTCTGAATTCATTGTTGCTGGTGGGTCCAAGGGGCAATTCCTGCAAAGAGGACCTTAGTCTCCTTCTCTTTCTACCTCTTCTCCTCTAAATTCAATCCCACTCCTACCCCCACCAGCTTCACATCCAGAGAATAGAAGAGGAATTGTTTACAATTAACTCAACCTTCAAACAAGCCGAACAGTGCACTTCAGGAACCATACTGAACAATTTGGGGCCTCTTTTTGTCTCTTGAAAAAACTGTTTTAGAATTACTCATATTTTATTATTTTAAGAAACTATTGCTACAGAGGAGACCATCCTTTTGCCCTAATTGAAGTTTGATGGGACTATGTTCTCAATGTTTTAAAAATAATATTATATACAACTTATGAGTAATGCTTTCAATAATTTTATCCTTTAGTTAATACAAAGACTGTATTTTAATTTTTAATTACCATCATTAAAACCTGGACAATAATAGGAGTAATATATATATATATAGTTCAGATGTAGGTGTTGTTTTACACTTCAAAGGCAGTTTCTGTTTACACAGAGCTGTAATTCTTATAGTTGTAAGGCAAATAAAAAGCTTATTATCTAAATAAATACTGATTAGTGATGGATCTCCAAAAGACGTCTGCACTCTCAAATTTATTGCAGCACACTGTTCGCAATAGTCATATGGAAACAACCTAAATGTTCATTGATGGATAAGCAAGTAAACAAAATGTAAAATAGATATAGATATACATACGTAAGACATACAATGCAATGTGATTCAGCCTTAAAAAAGAAAGTCTGCCATATGTGACAGCAGGGATGTACCTGGAGGTCATTATGCTAAGTGCAACAAGTTAGCCACAAAGGACAAACACCACATGATTCTACTTATATGAGGTATCTAAAATAGCCAAACTCATAGAAATGGAAAGGAGAATGGTGGTTGCTAGGGGCTGGGGGAGGGGGAAGTAGAATGTGGCTGTTCCTTAGATGTAAAGCTTCGGTGATACAAGATGAATAAGCGTCAGAGATGTGCTATGCAACATTGTACCTGTAATTAATGATACTATATTATGATCGCATTTATCAAATATAATGCATGTTTTTAAACTTTTATGCTTAGAAACTTCTACCTCTACATTTTGAAATCTTTCTTGTAAATTGTGTTCTAGAGCATTTATCATTTTATGTTTTAATCCATATGGAAGTTATTTTTTGTGTTAGTTCAGCTAACTACTGTAATAAATAAACCCCCAAATCTCAGTGGTTCAACATATTAAAATTGTACTTATTACTTACTTACATCATAACCCAATGCAGATGTTAGCTGGGCAGCCTTCTGCATGCACCTATAAGAACCCAGATTTCTTTTATCTTGAGTCTATAAACTCCGTTAGGTCAATGAAGTCCTCTCCAGTGACCTAGAGGGAAGGACATCTCGAAATGTTTATAGAAGGTTTATATGGGCCAGTCATGGAAGTGCCATACATCACTCCTGCCCCATTTTACTTTGTCTATGGATCATGTCCCTAGACAAAGCAAACAGTAAGGGAGTCTGAAAATTTCAGGAGAGAAAGAAAACAGGCTTTGGGGAACACAGAGAAGTATCTGTCATAATTATGCATAATGTTTTTGTAAAATGAGAAGTAGGTATCTTTCTCACTTAAAAGTTTGGGTCCTTGTAGCATAAGTCATTTCCCAATTCTTCCATTATCATCAACTACTTTAGCTGTATATATTTACCTTTTTTTCTGTGGGTCTTCCAAGACCAGATCTGGAGAAAGTTGCTGGCAGCCCATGTTGCTTCATCATCCTCTCTGGATTATAAAGTTTCTAGACTGGATATTAAATATCATTCCATTTATGGAGGTACTATGGAGGAGACAATGTGGTTTTCAGGCTACACAGTATCTGAGGAAAAGGAAGGATGCCTTTGTTGAGTCATGTCCATGACAGCCAGGATGAGGTTTGTTTATGCCTATGGAACATGATAACAACTCCCTTGTCAATTTACAGAATTCAGAATTCTCAGTAATACATAATTTCTTTCATAATCTGGCTCCAGCCTATTTTTCTGGTTTTGCAGTCAAGATAGCATTATGCTTATTATCGCCAGATGCTTATTTTACCTTTGTGAAAGCCAAGCACTTGAATAATTTACCCCTGATTATTCAGCAAGTTTTGGGAACAGCCAGCACCAGAATTAAAATCTTCCATACCTTTTAAGTCTACTGTTCTTTTTACCACCAGCAACCTGGATTCTGCATGGGAAGCTTGTCTCTATATATATGCACTAGAGAAAGAGTGCATCAGCAATCACAGATACTGAGACTAGGGGGTGGGGCCTGTTACTCTTCTCCTTCCCTTTGAGTGATTTGAGGAAAGAGGTGGATGGACACATGCAAAATTCCTTTCTCCCCTCTTCTTTCATTAGATTGTGGCAGTGATGACAATGACCGGGTGAACATGAAAGTCTGCTTGTAAAATCTATAACTCTTTATTTTATTTTTTTATTTTTGAGACACCGTCTTGCTTGAGACAGTGTCCAGCCTCTCCACATAGGCGGGAGTGCAGTGGGGCAAAGACAGCTCACTGCAGTACTGACCTCCTGTGCCCAAAGGATCCCCTCACCTCAGCCTCCCAAGTAGCTGGGACTAGAGGGTACCCCACCAAGCCTGGCTAGTTTTTTATTTTTTTTATAGAGATGGGGTCTCATTATGTTTCCCAGGTTGGTCTTGAACTTCTAGGCTCAAGCAATCCTCCCACCTCAGCCTCTCAAAGAGCTGGGATTATAGACCTGAGTCACTGCACCCAGCCAAAATCTGTAATTCTGTACATCAAAAATACAATGGGAAGTCTCATTGTCATATCAGTGATCATGAGATACTTAGTCCCTTTATTTCTCCATCTTATCACCAACCTTCTATATATGTCTTGGGAAGATAGGTACAGAAGTGGAATGTATTACACTCAGGATCCATGTGAATAACATCCCAGTCAAGAACATGGTGTCTTCTGTGGAGCAGCATCTGTGCATGGTTACAAATAGTCTGGAACATCTAGGAATTAGTAAGGCTGAGCTGAAGGGTTTATGTGATGCCTCCACCCATATGCCCCTTAGAAATCATAGAAACATTCCTGTACTATCATTTGAAAAAGGAAGTACACATCGAGGTCTAAGAAAGACATTTACATTTGCAGTCCTTCTGAGAATCTCAACTAATTCTGGATAAAAATTAAATCTCACCCCAGATGTTGTATGGGAAAGTATAAGCCAGGCATGAGAAATGAAGCAGAGGCAGCAACATACCCAAAGCCAGATAAAAATTGAATTCCTGAGTCCTTTTGGCTCTTGTATTATTTTCATCAAAACCATAAACCTCACATAGTTGTGTTTCCTCTTCAGTAAATAAATCTGCTTGGGGGAAAAAAAATGCCCTCAGGATGGAGAATTGCCACATTGTTTCTGACTCCAGCGCATATTCCTTGTGATTTTTTTTTTTTAACCTTCTCTGGTGAGAAAGAAAATAGTTTGGGGCCGGTAAGGTTGCTAACATTCCAGTGTTGTTCTTTCAGGGACTTACATTTAGCAACTAAGGGTCTTAAAACCCCTTCCAGGCAGAAGTCTGCTGGGTTCTGGTCCATGAAAGCTTCCACCTACTGGAGGACGATGCTGAGGAGAAATGACACAGAGACACATGCAGGTCAGCAGTCTGGGGCCTCACAGACGCATGCGTCATCAGCATCTGACACTATTTTTAGGAATTTCAGCCTTCTAACTGTTGTTCCACATACGATAGCCATCTCTCTGTCTGCATATTCCTCTGATAGGAATTAAAAGCCTAAAATAAAATTCATTTTCTTTTGCACTTACTGCTTCTCTGATGCTGTTGCTGGGGGAAAAAAGCAATGTTGCACAGATTTATTTTTAATAATTCCCTTAAGAGAGAGGTCAAGGAAGCTTTTCTGGGAAGTTCCTTTAGAGCCAACTTGAGGGCTGATTTATCTGTCTTGGGTGGTGCCAGAATGCAAAGGCTGCTCAGTTAAGTTTTGTGGAGTTGTTCCTATTCCAGAATATCTGTAACAGGAATAGAGGCCCCCCATTTGTCTAAAGTGATTTGGATACCATTCAAAAGATAGTTTAACTCAAGGGTCAGAGACCCCACTCATTTATTTATTTATTTACCAACCAGCACCTCCATCTGATTCTAAGAAATGTCATGGTGTAGTGGAGAGATCATGAACTTTTGAGGCAGAAAATTGGAGTATGAATTCTGAAATTACCACCCGTTATTGGTGGGAGCTTAGGAGAATTAATTAATTTTTCTGAACTCCCCCTTTTCATCAAGATGAGTAAGACTTGGACGATGACACTCCACTTCCATCCCCAACACTGAAGAAAGCAAGGGACAGATGCCTCTCAGTGATGCAGTAAGCCAAACTCAGAGGCATTAATGATCAGTAGATTCAAATTTTTCTGAACTCCCCCTTTTCATCATGAACTTTTGAGGCAGAAAATTGGAGTATGAATTCTGAAATTACCACCCATTATTGGTGGGAGCTTAGGAGAATTAATTAATTTTTCTGAACTCCCCCTTTCCATCATAGAGTTTCTAGAAGAAAAAAGTGACTGAACATACAGTGTATATATAGTAGGGGTTTCATAAATTACATTTTCTCCCCACTCTCCATCCCAAAGTTAAGAAGTGCCAAATAACAACGTCAGAGGTGGTGGTCCATGTAAGTGGTGGAATAAACAATACCCAGTTGATATAATTTACACATGTATCATTCACTCATTCATGGAACACACACTGAGTACTGTCTTGGTTTTGTAAAGAGAGATGAAAATTAGAGATGAGTAAGACTTGGACTCTGACACTCCACTTCCATCCCCAACACTGAAGAAAGCAAGGGACAGATGCCTCTCAGTGATGCAGTTAGCCAAACTCAGAGGCATTAATCATCAGTGGATTCAAAGCCAAAGTAGCACTGGAGTGCTGGGATCATCCATGCTGGTCAGCATCCTTAGGGTCAGCCCTTGCTCCAGGCCCCTTGGTCTCCTGGTGATGACATTGGGACCACTATTTTGCTGACTGACACACAAAGGGTTCCTAAAATGAAGCTGGGTCCATACTGACCTGGCTTACTGAGTAGATTGTGGAAACAGCTGAGACTTCCTTCTTTTGCACATCTCTTTTCAAAAACTTTTGAGGGTGCATAAGATGACCTCAGACTAACACTGGAGGAGGGCTGCTGGGTCTGCATGAAATAGTTGTCTTTTTTGGCAGGTTGGAATTCAGTGGGAAAAGTTGTGTGTGTAGTGCATATGTTTGCCTGTGGCATGGCACACGTTTACTTTCAAGTGAACTCAGAAAAAAAAGAGTGTGTCCTTTTTCTCTGGATGTTGTCACTGATAGCATTTTAAAGCTGTTTTTAGTGTTGTAATTCTTGCTTCGGAACAATTAAAATGTATGTGGAAGTAAATAATGTAATGAATCATTTTATAAATGAAAAGCTTTCAGGATAAGGACAGAAGCAGTTATTGAATGCTTATTTATCCACTGATTTCTTCATTATGTCCTTGATCCTCAATGCAACTGTACAAAATAGGTATGATCCTCATTTTAATTTTACATGTAAATGACACTTGGATTTGCCCAAGTTCATACAGCTAGTAAATGGCAAACCCAGGTCCATGTGACTCTGAAGGCTGCAAGCTACACAGTGCTTTCTGCCATGATACCAGTACTGTACAATACAAATAAAATATGTGTATACTATTTATGATGAAATTTATAATATGAATATATATAAAGTGCCAAAGAAATCCAACCCTGAAAACAAATGATTCTCCTAGGGAGTCTATAAAATGTTTCACCAGTCAATCATTTCATTTTAGAGTTCAGAAAATGAAGCTCAGAGAGTTGTGACTTGCCCAAGGTGGCAGAATAGCAAAGTTAAGACAGAACCAAATGCTTAAGTAGTGATTTCCTACCAAATAAGAACATGCTATCTCATTATGTCTCAAAGTGTTAGGGCTCCATAGCAACTACAGATAATTCATAGTATAACTAGAATGTAAAAAGGCCAAAGCTAAGCTGTGCTGGGAAGCCCAAGCCATTCATTTACCCAAGGACTAGTTGTTCCCAAATGCAAAACCTCTTCTTTGGATCAAGTGCCAAATTAGAAGTGAAATGCAGTCATGAGTGGATGATACTCAAAAAGAGTTCATCTGTTTCCAACTCTAAGACCAAGATGAGGAAGTTTGAGATGCAAGTGGAATGACAGCATGAGGGAGTTGAGAAATGGTAGACAAGTGCTATATGCTATATCCAAATGCCTTTGAAACCAACCCAATAGTCGTATAGACAGTTGCCTTTTGATAAACATAAAAATTGACCCTTCTGGCCTTAAAACTTTGTTTTATCTGAGTTCCTTCCTCAGGAAGGGATACCCAGGCCTCTAGAAAAGTATCAAAGAACTGAAACACACCCGATTATCACATCCAGACAATGAAATGCCAGGCCCCTCATTCATGATTGCTTCCTTATTGCTCCCAAGTTTCTGTTTTCTCATACACAGTTACATTTTTTTCCCATGGTTACATTACATAAACCTCTAATTTTAGTCGGTCAAGGAGACGGATTTGAGACTGAGCTTTCATCTCCTTGGCTGCAGCACCTGATTAAAGCCTTTTCCTTAGTGTGAGGTTTATTAACAGCGGGCTGGGGGTTGAATGCATAATTTAGTGCTGAATGTGGGCTTGGGTCTGGTATGCAGAGGCGGGTGCGGGGAAGCTGTGCGGCAAGGCCAGGTAATGAGCTTGGGTGATGACGCAGTTATCAGGCGCGGAGAGAGATGGATGTGTCCGTTTAACCCTCTGTGAGGCAGCCGGCCTTACATTCTGACCTTTTGTATGATATAGGACGCCACTTCTTTCTGGCTACTTCCTGCTGAACAGGGGTGGAGTGGGGGGGTCAGTTGGCTGGTGTCTCGGTTGTGAGTCGGACGTAGGGGTGAAGCAGCATTTGATTTACAGCTACCCTGGAAATTTCTCTCATGTGAGCTTGTAAAAACCTGAGAAAGAAAGGGGCTAGCATTAGCAAAAGACAAATTACGATAATGGGGGTGATGATAGGGGTTAGCCAGATAAGTATGGGGAACTGCTACCAGTTAAGAGAAGAGGCTAGTATGCTCTGTCTTCTTTGGAGGTCTTCTTGAAGGCGTTAGAGTGTTGACATTTTCTTCCACCAGACCAGTTTCATTAATATAATAACAGCATTGCTCCTGGAGAAACAAGCAAGTACCTCCTTTTATTGCTGTTAACAGGTCTAGGGCCCTCTGATTTTGGAGAGTTACCCAAGCCAGTGATGTGATTTGTCGCTGGAGGGATGCTAGAGAGGCGGCTGGTGCTTTAATGGCTACCCGGAGTTTGTCTTCTAGTTGAGGGGCTGAAATGATGCTGTAACTTAAAGCACCACTCCCTACTCTTACAGCTGGTAGAGAGGAAGTTAGGAAGAGGCTGACCATTATTGGGAGGAAGATTAGTTAAGCCCTCCTGAGGTTTAGTAAGTGTATTTATGAGTTTAGGACAGGAATGGGCTGGGGAAGGAGAGTGGAGCAGAAGAGGAAGCAGAGTAGCTGGGTTGAGTGGGGAAGTAGGATGGAGGCTGACTGAAGGATTTTTAATAAAGAGTAGATGAAAGGGTCGTAGGTGAGTGAGACGAGATCATCTGATATGCCTGAGTGTTGCAATTATCTGTCAATGCATAACAAAGCTATTCTAAACTTTCATGGCATAAAATAACTTTTAAAGAATGATCATGAATTTTGTGGGTCAGGAATTCAGTCAAGGCATAGCAGGAATGATTTATCTCTGTCCTATAGTCCCTGAAGCTGCAGCTGGGATAACTCCAAAAGTTAAACATGTCTGTCTCCATATGACCTCTCCACTGGCTAGCTTGGGCTTCCTGATATCTTCGAAGTCTCTTCTTACATGGGGGCTCTGGGTTCCAAAAGACTAAGGCAGAAACTGCCAGTCCTTTTACAAGCTAGTCCCAGATCATATTTCTCTTGAACTATTTGTCACAACTGTCATGGGCTATCCCAGAATTAGGGAGAGGGTAGATAGACCCCAGCCTTCAATGAGAGGAGTGTCAAAGAATTTGGGGCTCTTCTTAATCCTCTACAGTATGCCATGAGAAGGGAACATGAAGAAGACCATCTCTGTCCCATTCACCTGTAAAAACAAAAAATCCAATTGGCCAGTCCAGCAAGAGGAAATAACAGGAACACCAAGACCTCATAAGTCAAGAAATTTGGAAAAGCCCAAGACAGTTGAGAGGTGGACAAGGAAGTAAGACAAGTTGTGGCTTTGAGGATATGGTGGAGAGAGGACTGGTTTGAAAATCTGCACCGCCAACTTACTTGATTTGGGGCAGGCCACTTCAAGGTGAGAGTGCCCATTTTTGTGAAATTGGGTTGATCCTGCCTATCTCACTGGGTTGCTGTAAAAGTTAGATAAGATGATGTTTTAGGGTGGGCCCCCTGAAGCAAACCCTGAAATCAGGATGTGTGTGAAAATTATTTATTAGGTTATGTTATGAGGGAAAAAAAGGAGCGAAATGGGAAGTTGAGACAGGTAGGGATAGGAAGCCAAGCAAGGGTAAGGCATTAAGCAAAGCCTCATGGAGATTAATTTTGGCTCAGTCCCATAGGATTTCTCCAGAAAAGAGTGTAGATAACAACATGGAGAAGGAACAAGAGAGCTTGGGACTTATCCCCCTATGGGTGTTTACATTCCACACCTGTGAGTCATTAGGTAAGGACTGCCCCATGGATGTGTAAATTCCAAGGCACTTTCAATTCCCCCTGTAGCCAGAAATGCAGACTCCAGTAGCCTGAGGGCAGCCCTCCAACAAAAGGGATGTCCTTTTAAAGAGTAAAACCTATATGGCTGGATGCAGTGGCTCACACCTGTAATCCCAGCACTTTGGGATGCCAAGGTGGGTGGATCACCCGAGCTCAGGAGTTTGAGACCAGCCTGACCAACATGGAGAAACCTCCATCTCCGCTAAGAACACAAAATTAGCCTAGCATGGTGGCTCATGCCTATGATCCCAGCTACTTGGAAGGTTGAGGCAGGATAATCGCTTGAAACCAGGAGGTGGAGGTTGTGATGAGATCGTGCCATTGCACTCCAGCCTGGGCAACAAGGGCAAGAACTCCATCTCAAAACAAACAAACAAACAAACACCCTATATAAGAAGTCTGTGTGCAGGAAACGCTAAAAAGATTGAGCAAAACACCATAGAAAAGCCATGATGGCACATACAAGTTGCTCAAAGTGTGTGGCTTCTGGCATCCCCTCAAGAAATAGTAATAATTCTTGCTTTTTCTGATGTTGTTATTGGTGAGTAATATAAATTACTTTATATTCCTCCAAATTCTGAAGGAAAGGATACATTGATGGATAAAGAAAAATACAATTTCACTCAAATGTATCAGAGGTGTGTGAACCAGAGCAACTCCATCTTGAATGTGACTGGGTAAGATGAGGCTGAGATCTACTGGGCTCCGTTCCCAGATGGTTAAGGCATTCTAAGTCACAGGATGAGATAGGAGGTTGGCACAAAATACAGGTCATAAAGATCTTGCTGATAAAACAGTTTGCAGTAAAGAAGCCAGCTCCAACCCATCAAAACCAGGATGGCCACAAGAGTGACCTCTGGTCGTCCTCACTACTACACTCCCACCGGCACCATAACAGTTGACAAAGGCCATAGCAATGTAAGGAAGTTACCTTATATCGTCTAAAAAAGGGAAACATGAATAATCCACCCCTTGTTTAGCATATCATCAAGAAATAACCATAAAAATGGGCAACCAGCTGCCCTGAGGGCTGCTCCTTCCATGGAGTAGCCATTCTTTTATTCCTTCACTTTCTTAACAAACTTGCTTTCACTTTATTCTATGGACTCACCCTGAATTCTTTTTTGCATGAGATCCAAGAACCCTCTCTTGGGGTCTGGATTGGGACCCCTTTCCTGTAACAAATCCACGGCTCTTTTTAGTATTGTTAAAGTTCTACAGGCCTTACTATCTTTATATTATCTGCTTCACATCATTGTTTGGATGGAAAGAAAACTACCTTTCAAAATTCAGAGTCAGCGGTAAGAGAACCGCCTCCCCTTTATTCATCTCTACCATCCCAAAATGCTTGTCAGTGGAGTATGTCAGCCAAGCTGGCTCTACTCAGCCTCAATTGCCTCTGCAGTTTAATCATTACCCTCTAGCCGTGGAAGAGGGAGAATTGGCTCCAGCATCTGATCTCTCGCTAGAATTACTCAGATCTCTCTGACGGCACTCACTGCCCAGCATTTATTTTGGCCCAGTCATAAATACTTCGTTAACATAAAGCCAGTGTGTTCAAACAATCCCAGTCTCTTTTTCTCTTTGAAACACCTTCAGAGCCTTGGCCCAAGTTTACCTAGCAGAGAAATTTCCTCAGCATAGCTGCTGCTTGGGGTTCTCAGCCTTATCTAAGATAAATTTCTAAGTCCTCCTTGTCCCATGGGTTTCATAAACGGTAGTGCTATGATTTGAACACTGTACCCCCACCAAAAAAGCATTGAGGTCTGAATCCCCAGTACCTCAGAATGTGACCTAATTTGGAAATAGGGTCTTTATAGAAGTAATCAAGTTAAAATAAAGTCATTAGGATGACCTCTACTCTTGTATAACTGATGTCCTTATATAAAGGGGAAATCTGGAAGACATACACACAAAGGGGTTAGATATGTGGTGACATACAAAAAGCATGCTAGGCAGAGAATGGAGTGATGCATCTATTAATACAAGCAACTCTGAGGATTGCTGAGAACTGCCAGAAGCTCAGAAGAGGCAAGGAAAGATTTTTTCCCCTAGAGTTACTCTGCTGACACCTTTTGGATGTCTAACCTCCAGAATAGTGAGACAACAAAATTCTGTCATTTTAAATCACTCAGTTTATGGAACTTTGTTGTGGCAACCCATAAGGACCCTTGCAAGCAACTTCCCAAGTTCTCTGCACCTCAGCATCCTCATTTGGAAAACATGAAGAACCGATTTAATAGCAATAAATCTTCTCCAAAGATGCCCATAACAATGCTTCCCATTCCACATGATTTTCTTCAGTTGATCATATTGTTATTCTTTAAGTCCTCTCCTTAAATATGAGTAAGCTTGTGACTCAGTTGTAACCAAGAGAATGAGGTGGAAGTGGTACTGCATGACTTCTGAGGCTATGATGTAACAGCTCCCAGCCTATCAACATTTGCTGTGGACTCCTGAGCCCCCACATAAGAAGCCTGACTATTCTGAGGCTTCCATGTTGGAAGGAAGCCCAAATCACATGGAGAGGCCACAGGTAAGTAGTCCAGTCAATAACCTCTACCTGTGGTCCCAGTAGATAGTATCAATCACCAGATATATCTGTGAAGATGACCCCAGATTACTTTATCTCCCACCCATGAAATCTCCCTCACCCATAGAACCTTCCCAGTGGAGACTCCAGACATCCTCGAGCAAAGCCATTAATACAGTCTTCTTCCTGAATTCCTGACCCACATAACTCATGAATATGATAACATGATTGCTGTGCTATGCCACCAAGTCTAGGAATAATTAGCTATGCAGAAATAATAACTGGACCATCAACTCATGAAGATCTTACTGAATAGAGACTCAGAATTGGTCTGGAATGTCCTGTATAGAGTATGAAGAGATTCTGGGGAGACCAGGTTTGCCTCTGAAGGCTGTAGGAGAAGCCCCATTTTCCCATTCTTCACCTCCCTAATCGCCAGAGTTTATAGCCAATACCAAAATAACTGCAAGGTTTTCTCACACCTTTGGTCAAATCTCAGAGCGTCTCCACAAAGTTAGTATGACTCTGCTTTTCACAAGCATTTTTTAGGATCCTCTTAGTCCAAATTCAATTTAATCCACAAATTAGCAGCAACTTAAGTATATTTGGGCTTCCTCAGTGTTCATGTCCTACTTCCTTATGAACACTACCCTTTCACTCACTTGGGATCCAATTCATTCATTTGACAAAATTACTGCACAGAAACTATGTACATCAATTGTGCCAGGCTTTGGGGAACATGAGGAAGGTATACAGAGTTTAATCGGCCCTTGATCTAGCTCTTAAAGGAATTTATATTTGAATCAGAGTTAAGCCATATCCAAAAAACTTTGATTCAAGGTAGAAAGTGATGTGTGCTATAAAAGGAAGCAGGCAAAGTGCTGAGAGTGCTGTACAGAGAGAAGTACTCTCTGGTGTGGTGTGCCAGCTACTGAGTTATTGCCTCTAGGCTCCAACCCACCCTTCTGCACTCCACTTGCTAATGCTGAGACTGGGACTCTGCAAACTTCATTTCTGCTTTTTCAATTGCTCCCTTGTAGGCGCTGCCAATAGTGGGCACTAGAGACAGACTGCAAGGCTGGAAAAGGAAAAAGGGATTTGCTTAACTGGTTTGCTTTCTGTTCCTGTGAGCATTGCCCTAGCAAGCCTTCTTCGCCTTGGTAGTGACATTTTGACAGTAGTAGTTCATTCCGGTAGCAGCAGCTGAATCCAGTTTGCAGTCTCTCCAATATCACAGAACCAGCCTCACTGTCACCTCTCAGAGATACCTGTATCAGCTTGTGTCTATTCCTCAGAGCTCTGGAGCCCAGCCTACAGGATCCTCCCCTAAGTCTCTATATTTTAATAAGTTCAACCTTTTCTCTTTGTTTCCTCAGCCCTAGGAATGGTAGCCGCCTCCCACATTTGTTATGTCCTTGAAACCTTAGTATTCTCTTTTTACTCTTTCAATTACCTAGTTAACAGTTCTATATATTCTCTGATCAAAATAACTAGTGTGATATTGGCGAGAATGTGGAGAAATTGGATCCTTTCGCACTGTCGGTGGGAATGTAAAATGGCAGCCACTGTGGAAAACAGTATGAAGATTCCTCAAGAAACTAAAAATAGACTTGTCATATGATCTAGCAATTCCTCTTCTGGGTGTGTAGCCAAAGAATTGAAATAGGGGATCTCAAAGAGATATTTGTACAGCCATATTTATAACAGCACTATTCGCAATAGCCAAGAGGTAGAAGCTACCCAAGCATCCATTAATAGATAGATAAACAAAATGTGGTATATACCAACCATGGGATATTAATTGGCCTTATAAAGCAAGGAAATTCTGACAAATGCTATAACATGGATGAAACTTGAGGACATTTATCTATGAAATAAGCTAGTCACAAAAAGACAAATATTGTATGATCGTACTTATAGGAATCTAGAATAGTCAAACTCAGAGACAGATAGTAGAATACTGGTTTCCAGAGGCTGGGGCAGGGGAAAATGGAAGGTTCTTGTTTAATGGCTATATATTTCAGTTTTGCAAATGAAAAAGTTCTGCAGATTGGTTGTGCAACAATGTGAATAGTCTCAGTATTACTGAACTGTATGCTTAAAATAATTAAATGGTCAATTTTATGTGTGTTTTATCACAATTAAAAGAAAATCTGGCATGAATTCTATCTTTTGAGTGGACCTTGAAAAGTGTGGCAATTATAGAAATTTTAGTATTAGTCTTGGTAAAGGTAGGAAAGAAGAAGTGAATAATGTAATAAACAACTTAGATCTTAGTGGCCTCACAAAATGAAAAGTTAGCTGTCTGATCCTGCGACAGTCAATGTGGCCAGAAGGAATAGTTTGCTCCATAGGGTCATTTGGGGACTTAGCTTTGCATGAGCTCACCACCTTCAAGACATGACCTCTAAAGACAGTACAGGAAGAAAACTGCCCCGAGGATTTATGGCCAGGCTGGACACGCAGACATCACATTTGCCAGATTTTCCATTGGCCATAACTTAGTCACATGGCCCAAATTTAGCTGTACAGGAAGTTGGGAAGTTTTCCTGAGAGCCCAGTTGGAAAATGAAATGAGTTGGGCAAGCATACAGCATTGTTACTTACAACCTTAAGGAAGGAGAGTGGTATTTAGGCTAAGCCTTGAATAATGAGTCGTGTCCTATCTTCATCTCTGTATTTCTTGCCTTTATTAAAGGGCCTTCACAGTTTCCTGAGCCAAGCATCTATTGGATGATGGATGGGTGAATCAAAACATGGCTTTCTATAACCACCAAACTACAAAGTGTCTAGAGAAAGAGAACCAATATATTCTATGTCTAGCAGAACTATTGTCTGGTGTCTTATTTGAGGTCCTGAGAATATAAGACAAAGCTGATTGCCACCACTAAGTAGATTTTTCTTTTCTTTCAGCATTAGGAACTAGACACTAAGAAGCTGGTGAGTGGCTTCCTTCCACAGCTCAGTGAGAAAATGAATGTCTTTATGGCCTAGCCTAAATAGCCTAATATCAATTCCATTACTCTACTGATCAAAGCCAACACTCATGACCCCAAAATCTGACAGAGTCTGGTAGACAACGTTGAGATCACACATGGAGTCCTTTGCTTCTGATATTGATGTGAATCCTTGGTCCCTCCAGTTTCTGGCACAAGTGCTGGATACGTGGAGAGTAAGTCATGCCTATCTTGAGACACGCCTAAGCTTGACTGACTCATTGAGTCTGTGGAAGATTGCTCAAGTATGAAGGCATTTGTCCTTTTCCTTCCTTCTTTCTTTCTTTCTTTCTTTCTTTCTCCTTCTCTCTCTTTTTCTTTCCTTCCCTCCCTCCTTCCTTCCTTCTTTCTTTCTCCTTCTCTTTCTTTTTCCTTCCTTCCTTCCTTCTTTCCTTCCTTCCTTCCTTCCTTCCTTCCTTCCTTCCTTCCTTCCTTCTTCCCTCCCTCCCTCCCTCCCTTCCTTCCTTTCTTCCTTCCTTCCTTCCTTCTTTGGCTTGTCTGAGGAGATATTAATAAAAATAAAGCCAATAAAAGAAAAATGACTATAATTAATGCTAATAAAGGGTAGAACCAGATTGCTGAGTACATCTGTTCAATCTGGCTTTTTGAGCAGTTAGCAGGGGGTTTATTGCTGGTTAGTAGGAGATAATGAACCAGGACTATATGCTACTCCTAATATGCTTACACATGGATAATTATGGCAAAATTTCTGTCCCTAGACTTTGGACAACTGCCCACTAGGTTTTCTATGACAATGGAATCAGGTGTACCCCTACTTGGAGTCTGTGTTTTAGTTATCTATTGCTGTGTAACAAACATGCTAAACTTAATGACTTAAACCACAAACATTTTGTTATGCTAATAGATTCTGTGGGTGCTAAATTCAGAAAGCCATAATAGAATTGCTTGTCATTTCTCCCTGATGTCTGAGGACTTAGCTAAGATGACTTAAATGGCTCAGTGCTGGAATAATCTGGAAGAGTCTTCACTCTCATGCTTGCTGCTTGGGCTGGAATCACACAAAAACTGGACTCAACTGGATCTGTCCATTTTGCTTGGATTTCTTACAGCATGAAATCTGCGTTCTAAGAACAAGGCAGACATTCCAAAGACTGAGAAGAAAATGAGTGGCCTTTATGACTTAGCCTCAGAGGTCACCTTGTAGGACTTCTATTACTCTACTGATCTAAAAAGTCATAAGCCCACTTGGATTCAAGGAGAGGAGACATAGACCCTCAAGATGAGTGGTATAGAAAAGGATTTTTAGCTGATTTTTTTAAACCACCACACAGATTTTCTCATATTTATGGTAACCAAATTCTCTTGATCCTAACTTCAAAATGTATCCTAAATCCAACCATTTCTCATTACCTCCAATGTCATCACACTGGTCCCAAGATTTTCTCCCCAGTTATTGCAATAACCTGTAACACAAATCCCTGCTTTCACCTCACCTCCCCCAAAACTATTTTGAACAAAGCTACCAGAGTGATCTTATTTAGTCATTGGTCATATCATGCCATTCTTTGGCTCAAACCCTCAATCACCCGCCATTGTTCTCAAAGGAGAATAAGTTCCTCTGGTGGAACACAAGCCTCTGTACAATCTGTCACCTGTCTTCCCTCCTCTCCTACTGCGCTCTCCATTGCCCCCTCTCTCATAGCCAAACTGGCCTCTTTGCTGTTCCTAGAACATGTTGAGCATAGTCCCATCCCAGAGCCTTTGCATTTGCTGTTTCCTCTGCCGAGAATGCTTTTCCCCCAGATATCTACATGGTCTAGTTTACTCCTTCACTTTTTTTAAGGAATTGAATTATATGCCACCTTGGTGCAACCTTTGCTCACTTATTCCAAAGGACTGCCTCACCTCACCTTAACCCCCAGCATTCACTTCTCTGTTTTGTTTTTTCCATAACACCAATCTTCCCCTAATACAAAATGTGTTTTCTTATTTGTCTTATTTCTTAACTGTCTCCCCTTTTAGAATGTAAGCTGCATGAGGACAAGGTTGTTTGTCTTTTTTATCCACTGTTGTTTTTTCAACATCTATACTTGGCACATAATAGATGGTCAACAGATATTTGGTAAGTGAATGAAGTTTAAATTAATGAGAGAATAAGTACATGAAAGAGAAAGATAAGCTCTGACAAACTGCTGAAAAACTGTTCTGATACAGTAAAATGTTTCAAAGAGACTCATAAAGGGAGAGGCTTCAACTCCATTGAGCAAGTATGAGTGGTCTGCTTTCCCTTCACAGGATAATGTCCCAGCTTAACAGAAGTTACTGTAGTTGGTCTTTCTCCTCCTCCTTAGAAATACATATTGGAAGTGTTATGGAGGCATTGCTGTGTAGCAGAGAAAGACATAGACCTGAACTTCCATTTACTAGTTGCATGATCAAAGGTAACCCAATTCATCTCTCTGGGTCACAGGTTTCTCTTCTATAAATTGAGAGAAATTGTATTTGAACTAGATGATCTATCTCTAAGGTCCCTGTCAGCCCTGAAATTTAATTTTTTATCTCTGCTCACCACCTCATCTGCCACTGAATTCCAGTGGATTATAATCTAAGGATGACATCCCATGAGCTGAGAATAAAGAAAAGAAATAAGGAAGAGAAAGAAAGTAAACCAAGGGCTCGGTGTAACCTTGAGCAAAATAAGACATGTAGTGCACTAAAATGTTTCACAAAGGATATAGTATTAGGGATAAAATTCTAACCTTTGATGGAATCATAATATTGATTACCCTTTGGGGAACATTGAGTATAACTGGGAAGTGCCATGAAGGATGCTTTTAGGGTACCGGAAATGCTACTTTAAAAAAATCTCAGTTGTGGTTATATGGGTGTATTCTTCTATGAATTTCCATATGTTCTTTAGTTACTCTTTTTTATGTGTTTGTCATAATTAAATCTGAAATTTTACCAAGAAATTTCAACCCAGAGCAGAATACACAGACACAAGGAAGCACACACACACACACACACACATACAAACGGAAAAAGCCTTTTCTGTTGATAATTACTAAGAAGAAGAATTTGGACATTGTACCTGACTAATGATATGGATAAAAATGAGAGATTTTAAAAGATGATTAAATGGGAAGAATTGGCACAGGGAGTTCTCAGCTCAGTTCTCACTGAGAAGAAATTACGATGACAAGCCTCACAGTGGTTAAAATGTGATGCAGAGGAACTTTTGCTCTTAAATATGGACTCTTCTTCTCGTCTTGACTTTCCTGAGCCTCCTCAACTCTCTCATCTATGCAAGGGGCTATACCTGGGATGCTTTTCGAATTCCCAGTAAATCACTGGACTCATCCTTGTTCTAATCACTCACAACATTATTTCCAATCCATCCTTGGAGGTGCTTTCACAGCCTATTTCTGTGACTCTTTTGATCGGTCAAAAGCATTTATGACTCTAAAAGACCATTTGAAATGCCAGGGAGAGAGATGTACAAATGATCATCCAGGAGAGTGAGACTGCAGGCCTTTCAGAAGAAGTCCCACAAGTTGAAAATTACAGCTAGTCTTTTGAATCAAATGTCCGAGTAGGATTTGGTGACTAAGAGTGAGGTGTTTGAAGAAGATGGCTTTGTTTCCCACTGTGGCACTCTGAAAAAATTAAAAAGTAGTTTTAAAGCTCAGGTCTGACATGCTGCTCCTCACTTATCCCTAGCAGAGCAAAATTCTTTTTGCAAAGTTCCAAGGTAAAGAAGCTAATTGCAGTAGTTCCCCAAACCTTTCTTTTATTATTGAAACTTGGGGGAATCACTGTAGCTGGTCTGCTTTATGAAAAGAAAAATCATTCTTTCATATACAAATTCATTAACGTTTTTTCATAAGATGGCTCACCCTAATTTTCACAGCTTATCTTTGGTGCTCCTGTCTTTAAGATTTGTATTGGTTAGATGCTGTAACAGTTATCTACTGCTGTGTAACAAAGCATCCAAAATGTAATAACCAAAAATAATAAGAATCATTTATTTTGCTCACAAATATGAAATTAGGCCAGAGCTTGGCAGGGATGGTTCATCTCTCCCTTATTGTAACATCAGCTGGGGCATCTTGATGGGGGGCTGGATGCCACCATTTTAAGATGACCCACTCATATGACAGGCACATCGATGCTGTCAGGTGGGAATTCAGCCAGGGCTATGGGTTAGGGAACTTCGTTCCTCTCCACATGTCCTCTCCAGGAGCTTCTTGGACTTTGTTCTTGGGTTTTCAAGAAAGAGTGTCTCAAAAGAATAAGATAGAAGTTTACGACATTTTTATGGTCTAGCTTTGGAAGTCAGAAAGTCAATTCTGTCATCCTCTATTGGTTGAAGTAGTCAAAGGCCTACCCAGATTAAAAGATGAGACATAAACCCCATTTCTTCAAGAAGCAATGCCAAATTCTAAACGAGCCTATAGGATGGGGGTTATTGTTGCAGACTTTTTGGAAAATACAGCCTGCTATAGATGACAAAACAGTGGCCAACATTCACCAGAACAAATGTGTGTGTATATGCATGTATGCGAAGAGCTGCTGGTTCCTCTCCTCATATATTCATGAGAGAATGTTCATGCCCATCATCAGAAGAAGAAAATATCCAATGTTTTCCTTCTGATCTTTCACTCTATACTCCCTTGTCTTTTTCTCCCACAGAACAAAGCAGGGCTAATTGCTGGAGCTACGGCATTGAAACTCAGACAGGGGAGTTTTTCTCCCTTGCAAGAAAGCCTGAGGAAAAATCTGTACAATGGTAGTTGGAAATTGTCCTTTTTGTGACTGTGGAAACAAGACTAAGTGTAGTCTGGGGTCATCAGGTTCACTGTCTGCCAAATTCTCCACTGGGTAAATATGTGAGGGTTCTGTGGATCTCTAGATCAGAAGGAGGGAGGGATAGATGAGGACCTGTCATGTTCTTTAATCCAATCTTATGAGTGATAAGGCAGATATTATTTCATGCCTCAGTTGGTTCCTTGCTGCTATTTATCAACTGATTAGGAACCCTGATCACAGAAAGGATATCATTAGCATTCCTAAACTCTCAACATATGTTTAACTAAAGTTCAGTCTAAGGTTTAAAATTGTTTTCTTATATAAAGGCAATGGAGTTTGAAATAGGCTAAGGCAAATTCTGTACTGCTTCAGCTTGGTGTTGAAAAAGCAGGAGGGCATATTAAAAGGAATAGCTCAGGGCTTGTCTGGAGATCTTGAGGAAATCGGTCAGTTTGAGCCTCTCTCCTAGCCCATCTATTGGCAAGGAGACCCCAGGGACCTCTAAGGCATTAAATAATAATAGCCTTATTACTCATAAGGTTGGATTAAATAACAGCAAATCCTCATCTCTCCCTCCTCCTTTCTGATCTAGGGATCCACAGAACCCAAACTTACCCACCCAGATATTAGTGGAGAACTTGGAAGATTGTGCTACCACTGCTTCCCAGATATCTTAACAAACTTCCTGAGCTAGATGTCCAGGGTACTAACCCCATTTGTCCTTGGGCTATACATTGTCCTAATCCACAAGTCCAGGATTGAGGCACCCAGGGAATTCAGCCTGACACTCTTGTTCCCTTTTACCTGGGACATTGGGCATCAAAGATTTTTCCAAATTTTGCCACTGAGGTTGTGGCCCTTGGAGGAGGCCTGCTGCATGCCTAACTGGCATTCATTCAGGAGTCACTCATCATTCTGTATAGAGCACCCACTGTTCCAGGCAGTGTGCTGTATACTGGCTACAGGGTTGGGAATGAAACAGATCTAGTCCTTGGCATCATACAACTTAAACATCCAATGGGGGAAGCAGACTATATACCATAAACAGACTCCCAAGCCTAAATAATACATAATTGTGGTAAGTACTATGAAAGAACGAAACAGGGAAGAGAGGTAAGATAAACAGATGAGGTATCAACTAAACTAGGCCTAGCGTTTTGTCTTATTCCAGCTTGTTTTTGGAGAACATTATTCCTACTTTCTCTGTACCCAATACTGAATAATAATAATAACAACAGTACTAAAACAATTAACACTCATATAGCACTGATCATGTCCCAGGCACTTTTCTAAGTGATTTTCATGTGTTAGCTCAATTAACATGACATTGGTTAATTGGTTAACATGACACTGTATTGCACTAGAATTTAAGATCTGCTGTTAGCTGTCACCCGACTCTCTTGCTCCTCTTCCCCCAACTTCACACACACAACCCCTTCAGCTTCTCCTTGCAACCTGACCCCTATTTAGATGAGGAATTGAGCAGCATATTGGTTTGGTCTATAGTTATGATTGCTGACCTCACCTTAGAACTCTGCTTCTGCCTCTGTGTGTCCTGCACAATCGCCTCACTTCCTGCTGTCTGCTCGTTTAGAGTTCCCAGCATAATGCATGGATGCAGCATTGATCAATCCTATCAGAAAACCAATCTTACCAATATTTAGCTGGAAAGAAAAATACTTATTACAAAGATAGGGAAAATAAAATTCAGGCTGGAGACTTGAAAATCACACCAAAGAGATAAGCTTGGCCGTGCTAGTTTTTCTAACATATTTTTAGCAGCTGAATCTTTTCATAAATAAAATATTATTTGGAAATCTTAATATATAAGACAGTTAAAGACTCATGAAGAGTCTAAGACTACCTTTCTCACCTTTAAGGGACCCAAGTCAGCTCCATGAAACCATATAATTCTGTAGAATTCAATCTTAAATACTGCATTGAGCAATAAGAAGCAACTGTGGGCAATTGAATAGAGAATTGATATTTTTAAAAGTGTAGTTTTAGGAAATAAGTTTTGCAGTAATACATAGGAATAATTGAAAGATGAAAAATGAAGTTGAAGAGATTCTAGCAGATTGTTGCTGCTCTTTTGAGATTATAATAATACTTTTAATTTGAATAATATGTTCCAAATAGAAATTCATGTACATTATTTCATTTGCCCTCACAACATTGCCATGTGATATGTGAGGGGGCTGGCATGACCTCCATTATATTCTTGAGGATTACTCATTTATAAGAACCATGTAACAATATGTAAACTAAGAAATATAGTTCAGGTTGGGCTTGGTGGCTTATGCCTGTAATCCCAGCACTTTGGGAAGCTAAGGCATGCAGATCACAAGGTCAAGAGATTGAGATCATCCTGGCTAACATGGTGAAACCCTGTCTCTACTAAAAATACACAAATTAGCTGGGTATGGTGGCACATGCCTGTAGTCCCAGCTACTCGGGAGGCTGAGGCAGGAGAATCACTTGAACCTGGGAGGCAGAGGTTCCAGTGAGCTGAGATCGTGCCACTGCACACCAGCCTGGTGACAGAGCAAGACTCCATCTAAAAAAGAACAAAAGAAATATAGTTAAGATTGTAAGATAAGATCCTTCTTCTTTCCAAGGTATTAGCTTTCAGGTGTGCGCCTGAAGGAATGGAAACAGGACAGATGTTTTTCAATAAAGAATATTGAATAGATTCAGAGCAGTGTTTTCCAAGAGGTGTTCTTGTGATGTTTATAGGTATATTCATGAATGCTATGTGAAGAAACCAGAACCATTCTCAAATGTGACTGGAAAACATCAGGTTTAACTGTATTATTGTTGTTGCAGTAGTGGTTTTTTAAACTTTATTTTTGGTTCAGATGTACATGTGTGGTTTGTTGTATAGGTACATTTGTGTCATGGGAGTTTGTTGTACAGATTATTTCATCACCCAGTTATTAAGTCTAGTACTTGTTAGTTATTTTTTCTGATCTAATCCTCTCCCCCCTCCCACTCTCTACTCTCAAGTAGGCCTTAGTGTCTGCTGTCCCCTGCCCACTTTTTTTTTTTTTTTTTTTTTGTTAGACGAATTCTTACTCTGTCTTCAGGCTGGAGTGCAGTGGCACGATCTCAGCTCACTGCAACTTCCACTTCCCGAGTTCAAGTGATTCTCCTGCCTCAGCCTCTCAAGTAGCTGGGACTACAGGCATACACCACCATGCACAGCTTATTTTTGTATTTTTAGTAGAGACAGTGTTTCACCACGTTGGCCAGGATGGTCTCAATCTCTTGACCTCATGATCCACCCACCTCGGCCTCTCCAAGTGCTGGGATTACAGGCATGAGCCACCATGCCTGGCCATGTTGTTTCCCTCTTTATGTCCTTGTGTTCTCATCATTTAGCTCCCACTTATAAGTAAGACTATGTGGTATTTGGTTTTCTGTTCCTGCTTTAGTTTGCTAAGCATAATGGCCTGCAGCTCCATCCATGTTCCTGCAAAGTACATATCTCATTTTTTATGGCTGCGTAGTATTCCATGGTATATATGTTCCACATTTTCTTTATTCAGTCTACCATTGATAGGCATCTAGGTTGATTCCATGTCTTTGCTATCGTGACAAGTGCTGCAATGAACATATACATGCATGTATCTTTATGGTATCATAGAATGATTTCTATTATTTTGGGTATATACCCAGTAATGGGATAGCTCTGTTTTTAGTTCTTTGAGGAATTGCCATACTGTTTTCCACATATTATTTTTTTAACCTAGTGCTATTTATAAGTTTAATAAGCTAATGAGCATTAACAGTTTCTAATTGGGTCATATAACATAAAGAACCCCCCATACTTTTTGACATGGGACTCTGTCTTCAGGGGCATCTCTCAGAATTTGGTAAGGCTCAGTGAGATGAATTTTGCTTGGTCATCATTGTACGCACTCACCTCTGCCACTGTAGCATGAAATAGAGAATAGGTTAAAAAAATAAGCACAACTGTGTTCCAATAAAACCTTAGGAACATTGAAATTTAAATTTCATATAATTTTCATATGTGTGAAAATATTCTTCTTTTGACTGTTTTCCAATCTTTTAAAAGTATAAAATCCATTCTTCGTTTTTGGCTGTACAAAAACAGCCAGCAGGTTGGGTTATAGATGTTAGGGCACTCCTTATGAAGTGGCTGGCCTCAGGGTAGGAGGAATGAACAGATAGGCATGAGGTCAAAGATATTTGTGGTTTGGGAAAGAGCGGTGATAGTGCTGAAGGCTGGCTTTACTGCCCTCAGAATTCAGCCCAGGGCTGGGCACTGCTGTGAAGTGTAACTTTGTGAGAACTTCAGTTTATGTCAGCTTCTTATATTTAGCTGAGCCACTTACCTGTGGCAGCAAGGCTTGGGGTAAACTCACAACTTTACTGCCAGGCAAACAATGCCTCAAAGAGTGGTTGCAAGACGTCTCATTGACTCTTGTCTGAAAAAACTTTGTCAACCCTCACTTGCCATCTTGCTCCTTGATAAACCCTAATCTCTCCTATCAAATTCCCTTCTAGACACCAGGCAGGTATTTTGACTTTCTCTTAAGGATCTTTGGGTTATCACACTATAAATACCATTCATTTATCTCAAGGCAATGTTTAAAACAAAATGAGTTCTCTGTTAGCTATAATGTTTATTTCTTCTAATGGAATGTGTAAACTAGGAAATACTTGAATTAACAAGTCTTTCTATACTCTCATCATTTTCCCATCTATGCTTCATTTGCCAAAGTACAGGCTTAATAGGGTTGAGGATGGGAAATGCAGAGAAAGGATTCACCCCCTGAACTGATTTCCCTCTCTACCCAAACGCAAATACTTTAAATGGTATTTTCCCCAAAAGTTCAGTAGCCATTTGAGCTTTTTAAACATTTTTTTTCTGATTTCAAAAGCAACACATATTCATGGAAAAGATTTTGAAAGAGACAGAGAAGGAAAAAAAATATCTCCTTAACCCACCATGAAGAAATAATAGAAACTGGTGTGTTGTTTGTCTTTAAGGTATTTTAATGTACATCTAATAAAAGATAGTTCAATTTGTGCATACTGCTTCAAAATAGAAATTTTTTCACTAAAGGAAGTGATTTTCCAGTGACATGTTAAATGCAATTTGGCTTTATTTAGTACTCCCCAAAGTTTATTCCACAGAACTCTATTTCTGTGGGCAGTTAATAGGCATTTGGAAAAAAATGAGAAGAGAGTTATGGTTAAATACATTTGAAATGTGAGATGCTGGGTTAGATACAGTTAAACAGGCTTCTTTGTTTCAGGCGTTCTAAGAAGTTATCTTTAACATGTATCTTTACACAATTATATCTTTAATATGTGTGAAGATAATGTGTATGAAGATACTATATATAACTGCATATGATAGTATCACTATTGTATCATACACACGTGATATAAAAATATGTATAATATCTTCAATATGCTGATAAGTATTATAAATCCTCAGAATAAGGACTAGAGTACTTAGTGTTCCCCAACTTGTTGAACCACAAAATTCTTTTTTTTTTCTAAGAATCTCAAAAAACTTCTGATCCACCACACACCTTGGGAGACACAAGTCAAAGTCATTAAGACCTGAAATTGAACCTTTGCATTTCTTATGGACCTTTAAGATATAACTTTCCCATTTCTGGAAAACTTCTAAAAGTTTTTCTGTAAATGTATTGCTTGGAAAAAATATAACTGAACTTCCTTGTAGTTACATTTATAGTGTTTTACTTTAATCAGAATAATTCAACAAATAACATTTAACTCTAAGGAAAACAGTGGCAATATATTATTCGTTGAAAATAGGTGGTCCACTGGGGAAAAATAACTAATGTGAACATTCTTTGATATTAGAGTAAGATTTTAATAATTTTCCATAAAGCTTGCTTAACACTAGTTCCTTCAGCAAAAGGCTTATTCTGTATACAAGAATATACTTGAGAGTCCACAGTGAGAATATTCTTTCCATATGATGAACTCCAATCTCAAACTT
Source organism: Sapajus apella (assembly GCF_009761245.1). Lineage (NCBI taxonomy): Eukaryota > Metazoa > Chordata > Mammalia > Primates > Cebidae > Sapajus > Sapajus apella. The sequence goes on along the minus strand of NW_022436944.1, from coordinate 33,301,206 downwards.
GCTGCTTAATCATTGGTGATGCATGGTGGGCCATGGTGCAATAGAATTTAATTTTCATTTTTCTGGAACTGCCTCAAAGTCTTAGCTTCACAGATATATACTTGGAATTAGCTTTATATAGTGTCATGGGATCTTTGGGCAAATGGTGGACAGACCAAACTTCAGCAGGTTGGCCATTCATAGCCCCGTTCCGAGACACTTCCTCCAAGTCAAAGGTGGTTAAAGCCAGTTAGCTCTGGGAGGATAATCCGGCACTGAGAGAGTCTACCTATAGGGAATAGTGATCGCCTGAAACCATAAAATCTAGAAAGCTAGACTATGATTCAGAGAGTCAGTGAGTTGATGATAAGAGTGGACCCAGAGAGCAAAACAGAGGTAGAGAGAGTGGCAGTCACACAAGTAGGTATAGACCTAAGGGAAAATACAGGAATCTGTGTTTGGAACCTTTCTGACCTTTGGGCCCCAGGCCATGAGTCCCTATTACCATGTTGCCAGAAGGGAGGCTTGGCCGTGCACTTTTCCTGAGTGAGGCTGGCCACAGGGTTGAGATTCTTGTTTTGCTAATTTCCCCAGATATTTTCATGATGAACTTACCTTGAGCAATACTGAATAAGACTTTCTGCAAAATGAGAAGAGCGCAGCTCACACAAGTAGAAAATACAGATGACTGACTTTCCTTCTTACTGCTGCCTTAATAAAACACCTGTCCCATGTGCCCAGGAGGAAAAGGGATGCTTCCTGACTTCTGTGTCTTGTCAGCTAGAAGTACCTCGGGAATTATTCTAGAACTTCAGATGCTTAGCCTAAGGGTTGCTGTAGGTGAATGGGCTTCAGCATCTCTGTGAATCCTCTAATAATGTAGGTAATTTTTTTTGGCCTGTGTACATTTTTCAGGGTGAGGTATCATTTAAAACTTTCTCTAGACCCTCAAAGATGCCTGACTCAAAAATAGTTATAGATAGGAAAATTTAGGCCTATTTGTTTTTGATCTATGTGCTTTTTCTACAGATCAAATATCTTGACTTTCTATATTAAAGTGTTGGGGTTTTTTATTTTTTATTTTTTTGGTAATTTTTCAGAATCCATTTTGCGTAACTAAGTTCTATTTCCTTTGGATCCCTCACAGCTTAGCATGACTACTTTTATCTTAAAAGACATGGAGTAGAAGTGTCTCTGTTTCCATTTGATGCATAAATAAATAGCACAGAAAAAAATGTTCAGAGAATCAAAAATCTTATTTTAAGTTGTAAGGTGACACATTTTTCTGGCCTCATAGTGTCTCATGCCAAGGCTTTCAAGTTGAAAGTACATCCATGCACAAAACCATCCACAGCTCTGTGCTTGTCCCATCTCCTTTTCTCTTTCTTTCTTATTCTCACTCTCAATCACCAAATATAATTCCAAATTCCAGGGCATATATAAAGAAAAGGGGACAGCTAATGAAGTCACTTTAATAATGTATTACAAAATGAGAATCCTTGAAAATGCCAAAAGAAAAAAACCAGCAGAAGGTAAAAAGCAAAACTCTCCTCTTGATAGTGTTGAAATCTATGCATAAGGAGAGGGGAGAGAGTTAGTGAAGTCATTTTTAAAAATGAATACAAGAAAGAATTTCTGTGAAGATGCCAAAACCATACAAGCTGAAAAATAAAACTTTCTCTCAAGAATATATTAAAATCTGCCCATAAAGTAGACATTTTAAATGGAAATAAAATTTCTTTTTTTTCTTTGGCTATTAGGGCTCTTTTTTATATATACACTTTAAGTTCTGGGATACATGTGCAGAACATACAGATTTATTACATAGTTATACATGTGCCATGGTAACTCTGGGTTGATGCACCCATCAACCCATCATCTACGTTGGTTATTTCTCCTAATGCTATCCCTCCTCTTGTCCTGCACCCCCGACAGTCCCCAGTGTGTGATGTTCCCTCCCTGTGTCCATGTCTTCTCATTGTTCAACTCTCACTTGTGAGTGAGAACATGTAGTGTTTGGTTTTCTATTCCTGTGTTAGTTTACTGAGAATGATGGTTTCCAGCTTTATCCATATCCCTCCAAAGGACACAAACTCATTCTTTTTTATGGCTGCAGAGTATTCCATAGTGTATATGTGCTGCATTTTCTTTATCCAGTCTATCATTGATGGGCATTTGGGTTGGTTCCAAGTCTTTGCTATTGTGAATAGTGCTGCAATAAACATACATATGCATGTGTCTTTATAGTAGAATGATTTATAATCCTTTGGGTATATACCCAGTAATGGGATTGCTGAGTCAAATGGTATTTCTTGTTATAGATTTTTGAGGAATCACCACACTGTCTTCTTCAATGGTTGAACTGATTTACACTCCCACCAACAGTGTAAAAGCGTTCCTATTTCTCCGAATCCTCTCCAGCATCTGTTGTTTCCTGACCTTTAATGATTGCCATTCTAACTGGCGTGAGATGGTATCACATTGCGGTTTTGATTTGCATTGAAATAAAATGTCATTTGGTCTTGAATAATGAATCCATATGATGAGGCAGCAAAACAGGTTAAGAAAGTTATGATCCCAATTTAATAATGAGGAAAGCAAAACATGGTATCAGGGCTGCCCGCAGGCACTCAGTAAGGCGACAGCCCTGGAGGGTTTGGGAGTGTTCCTCTCTCAGGCCAATGGTTAGGTCAGTGACCCATGCTGTCTTCACATTTGGTATCCATTAGAGGGAGGTCCAATAGTAATGGAGGAAGTGATTTTAGATGAATGATAACTAAACAGAAAAGAGCACGTAGGAGCATTCATAGTGTCACAGGTTGGTCCTTGTTATAGTCTAGAAATGTAAATCTTTGAAAAGCTTTCAAGTCATGGAGTCAAAGATTATTTATATTTCTCTTCATTTTTTACAAGATTTCCTTGTTCTAATTCTTGCCTAATAACCTTTGTTTGAAAAAAGTATCACTTTATTTAGAAAACAGGAATAAACAGATAATTTCAAGGGGCTTTTAAAAAGTAAGTAATGGTACAACTTTAAGAACACATTCACATATATATACAATAATGAATTTATTCTTAAATTCCCTTGACAATGTGTGAGGCAAAAATAATTTGTCAAGAAACCCAAAATATCTTATTCCCATTTTTCCTCCTTTTAAACGATTTTGAAATGTAATAAATATGCTGAAATGTGCATAACACATCAATTTACATCTTAACAAATTGTAGGAAAATGGATTCATGTTATCCATTCAGGTCAAGCAAAACAAGACTCTTTTGTGCCTCTTCTTATCATAAGCTCTTCTTTCTTTGGGGAAATGCACCATTCTTACTGTTGTGCCATTCGCATCATTGCTTTTCTTTATAGTTTTACTAAATATGCATTACTGAACAATGTAGTTCAATTCATGTTACTTGAAATCATGCAGTATACTCTGGCATGTCTGATTTACCATTTTTACTCAATATTATGTCTTTAAGATTCATCAATGTTACTGCAGTTTGTGAGTTTTCATTGTTGTGTGGTATTCCATTGTGAAACTATACCACAGTTTGTTTATTCAATTTTCAGTTCATGGACATTGGATTGTTTCCAGTTAAAGGCTATTACAGAGCTTCATTGAACATTCTTATACAAGTCTTTTGGTGCACACAAGTATGTGTTTCTGTAAGGTATATGCCTAAGAATGGAAAAACTGGTTCATTAATGTATGTGTATCTTCAGCTTTATTAAACACTGCCAAACTTCTTCCGAAGTAGTTATACCATGTTTAGGACTTTCTATGTTTAATTATTATAATGGTGTACCCAAGTCATGTGGTAAAGAACTGCACCTGGTTTTCCTGGCAAGAATAGGTTGGTAAATTATTTTCGATACTACTTTCTCTGTCACCTCTTGTTTCCCTTGATTAAGTTACCTCCAGTGATATGCTACTTCAGATATATCTCTTGCCTTTGCCCTGATAGTAAATACGGTCATCTTTGTTTTTATATCAACCTTTGACCTGTTTCAATATAGCTATATGCAAGTTGCAATTACAGAACTTACAAAGCCAGTATCAGGAAAATAATTTGCATAGGACATAATTTCCCTTGGGTTTAAAGCATCTATATTAGGCTTCTATGATGTGTAGTACAATCTGGTTTATTTTATTTTATATTTTTAAGGCTATTTAAGTGATGCCAATGTAACAGAATGACTTAACACAGTTAAATGCCAAACTGGGATTTAAAATACCAATGTTTTCTCCTTTAAAGTTGGATCCCTCCAGGATATTATGAAGATGCAAGCATCTTCATAGCAGTCTGTCACCTTGTGGCTCCAGAACTTGAAAGCTCATCATGTTCATGGATCAGCACCATTTATACTTATTAATATTTTTAGTGTCTGCCTTATAAATCAGGCACAAAATGCAGGGCTGTTAAAAATAGCCTTCTAAATCTCTTCAGGCTTGATATACTCTGCTGAAATGAGTTGTTTATATCAGCATCTCCTTCCCCCTTGCTGTCTTGTCTCTGAATAGTGACTACACCTGTGTTTCATTCAGGACTCTCAAAGATCGCCAGAGATTTAACTCTTACTGACCTTTGCTTCTGTAAAACCCTCACAATAATCATCATTTAATTATTTTATCCAAGTATAGGCTCCAGTAATTCAAAATTAGGAACCAGGGTCCTGTGGCTAAATTTTGGTCCAGCTTATCTAAGTACTAGGCAATAAGGAGATCTCACACAAAAAGAACTAAATATTTGCATGCTCAAAGTGAAGTTTAAGATGGTCTAGTTGATGTCTGTTGTGACAATTATATATTAAGGGTTTGGGGGCATACAAAGACACCAATGTATTTTGCAAGTTGGTCATTGCTATGGTTTGGATGTTTGCCCCCTCAAAAACTCATGTTGGAATTTAATTGCCATTGCAATGGAACTAAGAGGTGGGAACTTTAAGAGGTGATTAGGCCATGAGGGCTCCATTCTCGTGGGTGGGATTAATGTTAGTATAAAAGGGTGAGTCTGATGCCGCTTTGCCTCTTTGTTCTTCCACCTTCCACCATCTGGGAACAAAACCTTTCTTTTTTCTGGAAGACACAGCGTTCAAGGCACTGTCTTGGAGTCAGAATCACCAAACCCGCCAGCGCCTTGATATTGGACTTCTCAGTCTCCAAATCTGTAAGCCAAGAAATTTCTGTTTATTAAATTGCCCAGTCTGTGATATCCTTTTATAGCAGCACAAAATGGACTAAGGCAGTCAGTCATTTTATATTTATATAATATAAATGATACAGTCCCCAACCTTAGAGAGATTGAAATTCAATTCAGGAGATTATATATGCAGATGGAAATAACTAAAGAGTACGTGACAGGGCGTATAGCACAGCACAACAGGACTTCAGGACTTTAGAGAATAACCAATTCTGCAACGTCAGGGACTAAAGTAAGAACTGGCAGAGGGTTTGAAGGAAGTTGGACAGGAAGAGAAAGGGCAGGAAAAGCACTCATGAAACACAATGACTGCACATAAGAATGGCAGAGAGACTGGCCTGGCATGGCTGGGTCATGTTTGGGAGCTAGGAGAAATGATGCTGGCTACCTACGTATGAAGATCCATCCATGGAGGGTATTACATACCAGATAGAGAAGTGGCACAGAGGTACTATTGAACATTCTTTTTGTAGTTTTGTTGTTTGCATGTGGTAACATGTTTTTTAAAAAATTTTATTTTAATCGACAAAATTGCATATATTCATGATGTGAAAGATGATGTTTTAAAATGTGTGCACACTGTGGAATGGATAAATTAAGCTAATTAACATATGTTTTACCTCAAATACTTATAATTTGTTGTGCTGAGTAAACATAAAATTGCAACTCCCTTAGCAATTTTCAACACAATAGTTATTAACTATAGTCACCTTGTTGTACTATAGACCTCTTAAACCTACTTCTGTTGTCTAACTGGAATTTTGTGCCTTTTCACCATCTCCCTAACTACTCCCTCAGTCCACCTCCCTGCCGTAGTCCTGGGAAATCACCATTCTATTCTCTGCTTCCATGAGTTTACTTTTTAAAGATTTCCCATAAAAGTGAGATCATTCAGTATTCGTCTTTCTGTGCCTACCTTATTTCACATGATCTAATATCCTCCAGGTGTATCCATGTTGTTGCAAGTGATAGAATTTTCTCCTTTTTTAAAGGTAGGATAGTATTCCACTGCATATATATACCACAATTTCTTTATCCATTCATCCATTCAGGAAACTTAGGTTGATTGCATATCTTGGCCTTTATAAATAATGCTGCAATGAACACAGGAATGCAGCTGTCTCTTCAGCATACTGATTTCATTTAGTTTGGATATATACCCAGTAGTGGGATTGCCAAGTCATATTGTCCACTGAGCATAATGACAGAATAATGTTAAGAATGACTTCTAGAAAGATTAACCCATCACAATTAATATCACAGGGCAGACAGGCAAGGAGGACGATTCTGGCCTCATTGAAAGAGAATTAGTTAAGGACTTCTGTTGTCACAATCACTTGAGCAGACGGTGCATTGTGTGGTAAATTACATCCAGTAAGGCTGTGCAGGTACAACGTGAAAGTTGTTTTATTTGTGGACTGAGACAGTTGGGTAAATAATCATCTTATCTGCCCTGGAAATCATAGCTTGATTTTTATAAATGCCCTCCAAAATCAACAAAACTTATATGTACCTTAACATTTAAACTATCCACTAACATGAAAATTTCAAAGGTATGTCATATTATATCCACACAAACATTTGCATGTGAATGGTTATAGTAGCATTATTCACAATAGCTCAAGACTAGAAAACACCCATAAGTCATCATGAGGTGAGTGGACAACAAACTGGAGTGCATCCGTAAGGTGGAATAATACTTCCCAACAAAAAGGTGTGAAGTGCTGATAGATGCCACAACCTGGATATATTTCACAGATGTTCTACAGAGCAACAGAAGCCATACAAAAAAGTAAATGCATGCTAATCTATAGATACTGAAAGCAGATCAGAAGCTGCCTAGAGGCCAAGGATAGAAGGAGGTATTGCACAGGTGTGTGAGAAAACTTTTGAGAGTGACAAAAATTATTTATCTTAATTGTGGTGGCTTCAGGAGTGTACACAGCTGAAAAAAGCTCACCACATTGTACATTTTAAATCTGTGCAGCTTACTGTACATAAATCATACCACAATAAATTCAATTAATGAGAGAAACTAAAATTCCATATATTCTCTTTCAAAAATTATATTGTTATAGTTGACTTATTAATTAATGGTAACATTTTAGTTTTTAGTCCTTCAGCCTATTCTTAAAAAGGTTTTATGTTCTAATTATTGCCTATTAACAACTTTACATGAAAATGTAATTAACTTTTTTAGAGAATGGGCCGAAGTAGAGATTAGTATGAACCTGGAAATAGAAAGCATTTGAATTATAAAAATAAAAAATTATTTTCAGGCTCACATTACCTGATTTTGCGTTTTAAGATGCAAATACAGTCAGAAACCCTGAATCAGGAAGTTATTGTGATTATCTGGTCTTTTCCTGGTATCATAGAAAATTCAAATTGAATCAATAAGCTGGATCATTTCCCCAGCTAGCTTTTCGCCTATTAGATTTTACTGAATCAGCATAAAAATCCATCATGATTTAGCTGCAGCAAATGAAATGACAGCTTGTGACACACTTGTCACAGGAACCAGAGAAACTGAAGAATGACAGGCAAACTTTAAACAGTCTTCTCCATAGAGGATGGTAGTGGTTTTTCTTCTTTATGATATTAGTTTCCTTTTTGCCACTGGAGGATGAGCCAACAGTCATAAGGTCAACAGGAAGAGGCTCTTACACCTTTGATAATAAAGAGATTAATCACCATTCTGCTAGTGACTTTCTTTGGTTTGGGCATGTAAGTTATTAGTAAAGTGTGAGTTTGTCGTTTCTTACCGAAATATTGGCTACGCAGATTGGAATACAGTAGAGCAGAGGAGAAAGAAGATGGTGGCTGAGAAAGAGGGCTCTCATTTCACCATCATAAATATGTCAGACCCTTGTTTGAATAAAAAAGCAGCTTGGAAAATGTGCTTTTGTACATTCAGCTGGTACCTTCCAGCACTGGAGCTTATACCTCTTAAATGTACTATTTGTAGCATCCATTATAATGCATTTAAAGCAGTGGTTCTCAACCTTGGCTGCGTTTGTGAATTACCTGGGGAGCTTTTTAAAAATGTCAAGGCCAGGCCCTGTACTCAGAGATTCTAACTTAATTGGTCTGGGATAAGGCCCAGGCAAAGGTATTTTTAAAATGCACTCCAGGTGTTTTAAATATGCAGCCAGGATGAAGAACTACTGATTTAGAGGCAGGATAGCTGCTTTTTATGTGTTTTAAATAAATGCAATATATAGAATTTTTTATAGTTCACATTAATTCAAAAAGACTTTGAAATGGGTTCCAAAAATTTATTCAATGCTAAGATTTTTTAAAACTTGAAAATTCTAATTAAATAAATGAAAATTAAAACAAGAGTGAGATGTCATTTTCCCCCACTGGTAACAATTTAAAAAATTGACTATATCTGGTGATAATGAGAATATGTGGAAACAGTAATGCTGATACAATACACATAGGAGTGAAAACTGGTATCAGTTTCTTACAGGGCAATTTAGCAATATCTATCAAGTATGATATGTATTGATCTAGCAATTTCACTTCAAGGAATTTACCTGCAAATTTTCACCAAAATGTAGGTTAAGGAATTAAGGTTTGGATCTATGTCCCTGCCTAAATCTCCTGTCAAATTATAATCCTCAATGTTGGAGGTGGGGAGGGGTAGGAGATGATTAGATCATGGGAATGGTTTATCATGAATGGTTTAGCCCCATCTCCCTTGGTGATGTTACAATAGCAAGTTCTTGTGAGGTCTATTTCTTTAAATGTGTGTGGCACCTTCCCCTTCTCTCTTCCCCTTCTCTCTCTTGCTCCTACTCTGGCCATGTAAGATATTCCTGCTTTTCCTTTGCTTTTTTCCATAATTGCAAGTTTCCTGAGGCCTCACCAGAAGCGGAAGTTGCTATGCTTCCTGTACAGTCTGTGGAATGATGAGCCAATTAAATCTCTTTTCTTTATAAGTTATCCAGTCTCAGGTATTTCTTTATAGCAGTTCAAGAATGAACTAATATATAAAATTGGTACTAAGGAGTGGGGCATTGTTATAAAGATACCTGAAAATGTGGAAGCAGCTTTGGAACTGAGTAATGGACAGAAGCTAGAAGAATGTGGAAGGCTCAGAAGAAGACAGGAATATGAAGAAAAATTTAGAACTTAGAGACCTGATAAATGATTGTGACTGAAATGATAGTAATGTAAACAGTGAAGGCCAGATTGAGGAGGTCTCAGATGGAAATGAGGAACTTACTGGGAACTGAAGCAAAGGTCACATTAGTTATGCATTTGTGAAGAAGTTGGAGTCATGGTGCCCCTGCTCTCAGGATCTATGGAACTTTGAACTTGAGAGTGATGATTTAGGGTATCTGGTGGAAAAAAGTTCTAAGCAGCAAAGCCTTTGAAATGACCTGGCTGCTTTTAACAATCTATGCTCATATGTGTGAGCAAAAAAATGACCTAAAACTAAAACTTATATTTAAAGGGGAAGCAGAGTGAAAGTTTGGAAAATTTGCAGCCTGGCCATGCAGTAGAAAAGATAAACCTATTTTCTGGGGAGGAATTCAAGCTGGCTGCAGAAAGCTTCATAAGTAAAGAGAAGCCAAATGTTAATAGCCAAGATATTGGGAAAAAGGCCTCAAAGGCATTTCACAGACCTTTGTGACAGCCCCTCCCATCACAGGCCCAGAGGCCTAGGAGGGAAGAATGGTTTCCTGGGTGTATTAGTTCATTTACATGCTGCTAATAAAGACATATCTGAAACTGGGAACAAAGAGTTTTAATTGGACTTACAGTTCCACATGGCTGGGGAGGCCTCAGAATCATGGCAGGGGGCAAAAGGCACTTCTTACATGGTGGCAGCAAGAGGAAAAATGAGGAGGAAGCAAAAGCGGAAACCTCTGATAAACTCATCAGATCTCATGAGACTTATTCACTATCACGAGAATAGTAGAGGAAGGACCAGGCCCCATGATTCAATTACCTCCCCCTGGGTCCCTCCAACATGTGGGAATTTCGGGAGATTCAGTTCAACTTGAGACTTGTGTGGGGACACAGCCAAACCATGTCATTCCACCCCTGGCCCCTCCACATCTCATGTTCTCACATTTCAAAACCAATCATGTCTTCTCAACAGTCCTCCAAAGTCTTAACTTATTTCAGCATTAATCCAACAGTCCACAGTCCTAAGTTTCATCTAAGACAAGGCAAGCCCCTTTCACCTATGAGCCTGTAAAATCAAAAAGCAAGCTAGTTACTTCCTAGATACAATGGGGGTACAATTATTGGGTAAATACAGCCATTCCAAATGGAAGAAATTGGCTAAAACAAAGGAGTTTACAGGGCCTATACAAGTCCTATGCAGCAGGGTAGTCACATTTTAAAGTTCCAAAATGATCTCCTTTGACTCCAGGTCTCACAGCCAAGTCACACTGATGCAAAAGGTGGGTGGCCATGGTCTTGGGCAGTTCCACTCCTGTGACTTTACAGGGTACAGCCTCTGTCTTGGCTGTGTTCATGGGCTGGTGTTGAGTGTCTGCAGCTTTTCCAGATGCACAGTGCAAGCTGTCAGTGGATCTACCATTCTGGGGTCTGGAGGATGGTGGCCCTCTTCTCACAGCTCTACTAGGCAGTAACCCAGTAGGGACTCTGTGGGGGCTCTCCGACCACACATTTTCCTTCTGCACTGCCCTAGCAGATGTTCTCCATGAGGGCCCCACCCCTGCAGCAAATTTTTGCCTGGGCATTTAGACATTTCCATACATCTTCTGAAATCTAGGCAGAGATTCTCAGATTTCAATTCTTGAATTCTATGCACAAACAGGCTCAACACCACATGGAAGCTTCCAGGCTTGGTGCTCCAACCCTCTAAAGCCACATCCTGAGCTCTATGTTGGCCCCTTTCAGCCACACTGGGGTGGTTGGAACACAGGGCACCAAATCCCTAGGCTGCACACAGTAGGGGGACCCTTGGCCTGGCCCACAAAACCACTTTTTACTCCAGGGCCTCTGGCCTGTGACAGGAGGTGCTGCTGTGAAGGTCTCTGATATAGCCTGGAGACATTTTTCCCATGGTCTTGGGGATTAACATTAGGCTCCTTGCTACTTATGCAAATTTCTACAGCCATCTTGAACTTCTCCCCACCCCAAACATTTTTTATACTGCATCACCAGGCCGCAAATTTTCTGAACTTTTATGCTGTTTCCCTTTTAAAACAGAATGCTTTTAACAGCACCCAAGTCACATCTTGAATGCTTTGCTGCTTAGAAATTTATTCCCCCAGATACCCTAAGTCATATCTCTCAAGTTCAAAGTTTCACAAATCTCTAGGGCAGGGGAAAAATGCCTCTAGTCTCTGCTCTTTGCTAAAACATAACAGAGTCACCTTTGCTACAGTTCCCAACAGGTCCCTCATCTCCATCTGAGACTACCTCAGTCTGGACCATATCACTATCAGCATTTTTGTCAAAGCCATTCAATATGTCTCTAGTACATTCCAACTTTCCCACATTTTTCTTTCTTCTTCTGAGCCCTCCAAAGTGTTCCAACCTCTGCCTATTACCCAGCTCCAAAATCCCTTCCACATTTTGGGTATCTTTTTAGCATAGCCGTACTCTACTTGTACCAATTTACTGTATTAGTTCATTTTTGTGCTGCTAATAAAGACATGCCTGAAACTGGGAACAAAAAGATTTAACTGGATGTACAGTTCCATATGGCTGGAGAGGCCTCAGAATCATGGCAGGAGGTGAAAGATACTTTTACATGGTGGTCACAAGAAAAGAAAATGAGGAGGAAGCAAAAGTGGCAGCCCTTGATAAACCCATTAGATCTCCTGAGACGTATTCAGTATCACAAGAATAGCACAGGAAAGACAAACTCCCATGATTCAGTTACCTCCCCCTGGGTCCCTCCCACAACAGGTGGGGATTCTGGGAGGTACATTTCAAGTTGAGATTTGGGTGGGGACACAGCCAAGCCATATCACAGGGCCAGGCCTAGGGCCCTGACGATCTGTGCAGCATCAGAACACGTCAGCCTGCATTCCTAGCTGCTCCAGTTCCAGCCATGGTTCAAAGGGGCCCAAGCACACCTGGCCTCCCAGCTGCTCTAGCTCCAGCTGCTTCAAAGGGTGCAACATAAATCCTAGTGGCTTACAGTGTTAAGCCTGTGGGTGCAAAGAGTGTAATACTTAAGGCTTGGGAGCCTCCACCTAGGTGTTAGAGGATGTATGGAAAAGTCTAGATACCTAGGCAGAAGTCTGTTGAAAGGGTGGAGCCCTCATGGAGAACCTCTACGAGGGAAGTGCAGCAGGAAAATGAGAGGTTGCAGCCACCACACAGAGTTCCCACTGGGGCACTGCCTAGTGGTGCTATGAGAAGAAGCTGTGTATATATTTATGGAGTACTGTCCTCCAGACCCCAGAATGGTAGGTCCTCTGACAGCTTGCATCCTACACCTGGAAAAGCCACAAGTACTCATCACCAACCCATGAGAGCAGCCATAGGGGTTGTACCATGCAAAGAAAGAGGGGTGGAGCTGCCCAAGGTCTTGGGAGCCCACCTTTTGCATCAGTGTGTCCTGTATATAAGATAGGGAGTCAAAGAAGATTATTTTGGAGCTTTAAAATTTAATGACTGCCCTGCTGGGTTTCAGACTTGCATGGGGCCTGTAACCCCCCCCCCTTTTTTTTGGCCAAATTCTCCCTTTTGGAATGGGAGTATTTATCTAATGCCTATCCTCATATTGTATCTTGGTGTAACTAACTTGTTTTTTTTTTTTACAGGCTTGTAGGCAAAAGGGACCTAGCTTTGTCTTGGATGAGACTTTGTACTTAAAGCTTTTGAGTCAATGCTGGAATGAGGGAATTAAGGGACGGTTGGGAATGCATAATTGTATTTTGAAATGTGAGAAGGACATGAGATTTGGGAGGGGCCAAGTGTGGAATAACATGGTTTCAATCTGTGTCCCTGACCAAATGTCATGTTGAATTGTAATCCCCAATGTCAGAGGTGGAGCCTAGTGGGAGATGATTGAATCATGGGAGTGGCTTATCATGAGTGGTTTAACCCCATCCCCTTTGGTGGTGGTGTTGCAATAGAGAGTTGTTGTGAGATCTGGTTGTTTAAAGGTGTGTGGCACCTCCCTCTCCCCTTCCCCCTTGCTCCTGCTCTGGCTACATAAGATGTGTCTGCTTTCCCTCACCTTCTGTCATGCTTGGAAGCTTCCTGAGGCCTCCCCAGAAGCAGAAGCCACTATGCTTCCTGTAGAGCCTGTGGAAACATAAGCCAATTAAGCCTCTTTCTTATAAATTACCCAGTCTCAGGTATTTCTTTCTAGCAGTGTGAGAACAGATTAATAAAAGAGAAATGTTCACTGAAAAAAAATTGTATAATAGTGAAAAAATGGAGAAAACCAAAGGATCCACTGTTCAGATCAGTTAAGTAAATTGTGCTGCATTAATAAGGTAGAATACTATGGAGACCATTATAAAAGAAGTGCCTTCTATATATGCTGACAGAAAAAAAATCTCTAAAATATATTTTTAGTTGAAAAGAAAAAGAAACAAGATACAGATAATTGTGTAGAAGATGATCTCTTTCATGCAAATTTAAATAAATGTACAGTTGACTCTTGAAGAACAGTGCTTTGGACTGTGCAGGTCCATTAATGCATGGAATATCTTTTGCTTCTGCCAGCCCTAAGACAGCAAGGCCAACCTCGTCTCTTATTCCTGCTCTTCAGCCTATTCAGTATGAAGATGATAAGGATAAATACCTTTATGATAATTCACTTCCATTTAATGAACAGTAAGCATATTTTCTCTTCCTTATGATTTTCTTTTTTTTTTAACTGCATTTTAGGTTTTGGGGTACATGTGAAGAACATGCAAGATTGTTGCATAGGTACACACATGGCAGTGTGATTTGCTGCCTTCCTACCCTTCACCTATATCTGGCATTTCTCCCCATGCTATCTCTCCCCACCTCCCCACCCCCCCATCCCTCCCCCATTTCCCCCCAACAGACCCCAGTATGTAGTGCTCCCCTCCCTGTGTCCACATGTTCTCATTGTTCAACACCCTATGAGTGAGAACATGCAGTGTTCGATTTTCTGCTCTCATGTCAGTTTGCTGAGAATGATGGTTTCCAGGTTCATCCATGTCCCTAAAAAGGACACAATCTCATCATTTTTGATGGCTGCATAATATTCCATGGTGTATATGTGCCATATTTTCCCTGTCCAGTCTATCATCAATGGGCATTTGGGTTGGTTCCAGGTCTTTGCTATTGTAAACAGTGCTACAATGAACATTCGTGTGCGTGTGTCTTTATAGTACAACGATTTATAGTCCTTTGGATATATACCCAGTAATGGGATTGCTGGGTCAAATGGAATTTCTATTTCTAGGTCTTTGAGGAATCGCCACACTGTCTTCCACAATGGTTGAACTAATTTACACTCCCACCAACAGTGTAAAAGTGTTCCTATTTCTCCACATCCTCTCCAGCAGCTGTTGTCTCCAGGTTTTTTAATGATCGCCATTCTAACTGGCGTGAGGTGGTATCTCAATGTAGCTTTGATTTGCATTTCTCTAATGACCAGTGATGATGAGCATTTTATCATATGTTTGTTGGCCTCATGTATGTCTTCTTTTGTAAAGTGTCTGTTCATATCCTTCGCCCACTTTTGAATGGGCTTGTTTGTGTTTTTCTTGTAGATCTGTTTTAGTTCTTTGTAAATTCTGGATATCAGCCCTTTTGTCAGATGGGTAAACTGCAAACATTTTTTCCCATTCTGTTGGTTGCCGATTCACTCTGAGGACTGTTTCTTTTGCCATGCAGAAGCTGTGGAGTTTGATTAGGTCCCATTTGTCTATTTTGGCTTTTGTTGCCAATGCTTTTGGTGTTTTGGTCATGAAGTCCTTGCCTATGCCTATGTCCTGAATGGTTTTGCCTAGATTTTCTTCTAGGGTTTTTATGGTGTTATGTCTTATGTGTAAGTCTTTAATCCATCTGGAGTTAATTTTAGTGTAAGGTGTCAGGAAGGGGTCCAGTTTCTGCTTTCTGCACATGGCTAGCCAGTTTTCCCAACACCATTTATT
>NW_022436944.1:33280019-33280940 GCF_009761245.1 Sapajus apella | reverse complement strand
TTTCTTCCCATCTTTGTGGGTTTATCCACCTGTTGTCTTTGTCATTACTGACTTTCAGATTGGGTCTCTGAGTTAACTTCCAGTTTGTGGATCCTGAAGTTACTTCTTTTTCTTAGATTTCCTTCTACCAGTCTGGCCCCTCTGCTGTAGGACTGCTGAGGTCCGCTCCAGGCCCTGCTTGCCCGGGGATCATCTGCAGCAGCTGCAGAACAGTTAGTGTTGCTACCAGTTTCCTCTTCTGCTATCTTTGTCCCAGAAGGATGCCCGCCAAATGTCAGTCTGTTCTCTCCTTTATGAGGTGACTCTTTGGATATATGGGGGTCAGGGAGCTGCTTGAGGAGACAGTCTGTCCTTTATTGGAGCTCAAGTCCTGAGCTGTGAGCTCCGTTGTTCATTCAGAGTTGCTGGACAGGTACTTTTAGGTCTGCTGCAACAGAACTCATAAACTCCCCCCCTTTTTTTCCCCCCAGGTGCTCTGTCCCAGGGAGTTAGGCTTTATTTATGAGTTTCCATTGTGCTGCTGCCCCTTTTTTTCTTTCAGGGCTGCCCTGCCCAGCGAGGAGGAAGCCTAGTCACTGTCTGCCTGCAGAGGCTTTGCTGAGCTGCTGTGGGCCCCACCCAGCTGCCGTGTGATCTTCCATGCAGTCCTGTTTATATGGGTGTAGTTAGAACTGCCTTGGCAATGGTGGCCCGCCTCTGTTATGGCGGACTCTCTCTGTAGTGGCAGGTTGCCTCGTCAACGGCGGGTTGCCTCAGCAATGGCAGGCTGCCTCAGTGATGGTCAGACTGCCTCTGTAGTGGTGGAGTGTCTCAGTAATGGCGGACACCCCTCACCCACAGAGCCTTACCATCCCGGGTTCATCTGTGCTTGCTATGAAACTCTCAACCCAGAGCATTTTCAATTACTGTTTTTTTTTTTTT
>NW_022436944.1:33242108-33279919 GCF_009761245.1 Sapajus apella | reverse complement strand
TTTTTTTTTTGGGGGGGGGGGTGGGTGGGACCAGCCGAGCCTGATCACCTGGCTCCCTGACTCAGAGTCTTTTTTTGTTGTTGTTGAACAGTCGATTCTCCCAGTGTTCCAGTCACCTGTTGAAAAGGCGCCGGGATCTCCCGTGCCGTGACTCACTGAGCCGGCTGAAACAGCAGTGCTGTGATTCCTGGCAGTTTTTTTGCCTAGGAATCTCCTGGCCTGGCTTGCTATTTCAGATGAATGGGTGACTCTGCCATCTCAGGGCTCCAATCGCCAGCTAAGAGGGCACCCGGACCAGTGTCTTTTGTACAGAGAACCACTGCGCCAGGGTGCGGGCAAAGCAGCCTCACCGGCCGAAACAGCCATGCCGGCCAAAATAGCCATGCTGGTGACCCGTGGGGCTCCTCCACCTGGGAATCTCCTGGCCTGTGAGCAATGAAAATCCGTCTGGAAATGCAGCGTCCACTCACCCTCTGCAGTTTCACTGGGAGCTGCAATCCCGAGCTGTCCCTAGTCGGCCATCTTCCCCCAATCTCATGATTTTCTTAATAACATTTTATTTTTTTTTTAAATATTGTTTGTTAAATTTTTGAGGGTACATAGTATCAAGTACATAAAATATTTTTATACAGGTATGCAATGCAAAATAATCACATCATGGAGAATGGAATATCCATCCCCTTAACCATTTATCCTTTGAGTTACAAACAATCCAATTACATTCTTTAAGTTGTTTTTAAAAAATATGATTAAGGTATTATTGACTATAGTCACCCTATTGTGATATCAAATAGTAGGTCTTATTCATTCATTTTTTTTGTACCCGTTAACTTTCTTCTATCTCCCCTCAATCCTCCACTACACTCCCAGCTTCTGGTAACCATCCTTCTACCCTCTATGTTCATGAGTTTAATTGTTTTTTAAATTTTTTAGATCCTACAAATAAGTGAGAATGTGTGATGTTTGTTTTTCTGTGCATGGCTTATTTCATTTAACATAAGATCTTCAGTTCTACCCATGTTATTGTAAGTGACTGGATCTCATTCTTTTTTTAACAGCTGAATAGTACTTTATTATGTATAGGTATCACATTTTCTTTATCCACTCTTCTGTTGATGGACATTAGATTGCTTCCAAATTATCTATTGTAAATAGGGCTGCAACAAACAGAGTAGTGCAGATATCTCTTCAACATAGTGATTTTCTTTCTTTTGGGTATATACTCAGTAGTGGGATTAATAATATTTTCTTATCTCTAGTTGACTTTATTGTGAGAATACAGTATATAATGCATCTAACATACAAAATATATGCTAGTAGAATTTTTATGTTTTTGGGAAGGCTTCCAGTCAACAGTGGGTTACTAGTAGTTACGTTTGATGGAGTCAGAATTTATGCATAAGTTTTCTACTGTGTGAGAGTCAGCACCCCAACCCCTGCATTGTTCAAGGTTCAGCTGTATTCTCAATGTTAACAAGTCTACTTGTACAGTTAGCAGAGATAACCTCAGTAATTATTCAACAAGATTTTGCACTGTATTTGCAAATTATCAAATGTCAAACAATTGCGGTTTTCAGACTACTATATGCTTTGGGGAACTTTTACACTATTATAAAAATTATACCAAAATAACAACTGTAATGATTTAGAACATCATTATGATCTCTAACTGTAGAGATGGGAAAGTTCTTTATTCTTTCAATTGTAATTCAATTTTAAATAAATGTTCATGGAATCATGTTTTTTCCTGGAAGGAAATGTGATTGTCTTTGGGAAAATGGATGTTAGAAGAGATGAGAAACTTTTTTTTTCTTTTCTTTTTTTCTTCTGCCTATGTTTCAGAGGAGAGATGAGAAATTTTTCTTTTTGTTTTCTACCTTTCTGTAGAGTTTTAATTTTCTAACCAATTATACATATCCTGGAGTTATCTGGGTGGTAAGATAATGTTTCATTTTTTCCTTTATAATATACACTTTTTTTAAAGTGAGGGAACTGGAAATAAAGATTTTTTTTTAAAGTCAGAAACTAAGATGAAAGTATAAGTAAATTTGGAATACAAAATGAGTGTCTGAAAGCCTACAAAACTGCTGAAGATGGGCCACAAATTTGGCTTCAATTTCTCCAGCAGCCAATAAAATAAGGAGACACCGTCGCATACATAATTCATTATATCCCTAAGATAAAAATGCATTTTTAGGGAAAGCCCAACAATTTGTGAAACCCGAATGTAATTTCTTTGGTGGATCCTCAAAAAGAGACTACTGTGTCTGATTCAGGGAAAAATACCCAGAGTTACCCATAAAAAAGTCAAGAATTTTTATTTATTTTATGATTTATTTTACAGATCAAAATAATAAGGTAAGAAATAATCAGATAAGAAAACAACATGAGAAGGCTCAATTTCTGGCCCTTTCTGCTGAGATAGTAGTGTTCTTAGCTACAACAAATGATCCCTTTTCAGCTAAGGTTGCTACTGATCACAGACATCGTAAACTGGATTGGCAATGCTAAGCTGTGGTGCCAGACTTCCTCCTCTCACTGTTTTCTTAAGCCAGACACCCTCACTGCCACTCTTCCCAGAAAATGGATTTCCCTTATTCTCATAAAAATCAGTCTCCTGTACTGCATTTGACTAGCGAGGCCAAGGTCAAGTGACTGCTGTAGCTGCAAAAAATGTTGGGAAAAGGGAACAGGTCTCAAAATATGATATGTTTGCCCCAGCATGTGGGTAAAATATTCTCAAGATACACATTAGTCAGGAAAAGGCTAAACATCCACCCACCAAGATTCCAAAGCTGAGCCAGCGTAAGGGTCTAGACCCAGGTTCTAATCCATCTAACACCATTCAGGGTCTACATTCATGCTTTGCATTCTACCTCTTGCTTTGCTGGCAGGAAGTTTGACTTACACTTTGCCTTAACTCTAACATTCTATCACTTCTAACACAGATCATACAACTAACAGGGGTTTTGAAGACACTTTCTTCCTACATTCTCAGTTGCTAACAGGCCTTTAAACAAAGAAACGCTCAAATTAAAATCCAGTGCATTATAAAATCTGGAAACAGCCTAAATATCTTTCAACCAGGAAACAGGCAAAAACCATGGTACAATGGATTCTCAGAAACTGCAACTTTAAGAAAAATGGCATATAACAAAAACCAATTTTACCATATGCTAATTGATATTAACAAGAGTGAAGTTCCTACAGTATATTTCTGATCACAAAAACATTACTAAACTTTTGAATCAGGACCAAAACACTTCCAATATTAGGCATTGGAATAAATGTAAACTATAATACATTAAGAAAGATTAATAAAAACAAATAAGATCATCCTTTACTGACTCATTCCAGTTAAGGTCATGGATGGCTAGAGCCTATTACAGCAGCATAGGGTGAAAGATGGGATCTCAGTCCTGGATGGGATCCCATTCCTTTGCAGGGCACACTCACGCATGCCCCCAGCCTCACTTGGACTGGGACCATTGAGGTATGATGAATAATGAAACAATATTATTTGAGGACTGGCTGCATACCTGGAATATAGGAATGAACTACTGCTACATGCATCAACATAGAAGCAGCCCCAAAAGAGTGAAAAAAAAAAACAAAAAACAGGCTCAAAAGGCTGCGTACTGCATGAATTCATTTATATAACATACTCAAAAAGGCAAAATCACAGGGACAGAAAACAGATCCATGGTTGCCAGGGGCTGAAGGTGGGGGAGGAGCTTGACTACAATGGGGCACAGAGTAATTTTGGGGATGAAAGAACTATTCTACATCTTGATTGTGGTGGTGGTGACATGATCATAAACATTCGTCAAAACTCTCAGAACTGTACACTTAAAAGGGTGAATTGTACTGTGTGTAAATTATACCTTATTTTTTTAATGGAAAAAATTCAATTCAATGAATAATAGGTGTATTTATTTATTCAACAAGTATTTATTGATCGCTTACTATGTGCCAGACTGTTGTAAATGGTCATATATTTAAGGGGGCTAATCCCAATGTATATAATGCATTGGAAATAATCAAATTACTCTATGGATTCCTTAAACTTGATTTACAGCCAAAAAATTCTGCGTGAAGAACTTTAGCAGTGATGGGAAATGGTGGCACATAGTTTCTTTCACCCATAACTGACAAATTACTGAAGTTTGGTGTGAAAACATATTGCAACCAATGGATTTGACACTCCCCAAGTACTGATTTAGAAAATCATTTTTAGGTGCTAATTGGCTGTGTGAAACTCACATTTTGGTGCAAGAAAGCTCAGAATTTCTGG
Organism: Sapajus apella; assembly: GCF_009761245.1. NCBI lineage: Eukaryota > Metazoa > Chordata > Mammalia > Primates > Cebidae > Sapajus > Sapajus apella. The sequence continues at coordinate 33,275,625 of NW_022436944.1, read as the reverse complement.
TAGAAAGAACTAGGGAAGGGAGATGATGAGGGAGGGAGGTCAGGGCAGCCTGAAGCAGTGAGATGGAGAAAGTAGAGCCCTGGCCTGGGGTCAAAAGATCTTGCTAGTCCTACTCTTGGCTTGGTCAAGGTCACTTTGCCTTTCAGGATTCAGTTTCCTTAACCTGAATTTACTAAATGAATGAATTGGAAAGCTGGAAACAGCACTGACTGCACATTGCAGAGCTCTTCCGCTAGCAACGTGTGTGACCTTGATAAGTCAGTTGGTCTCTCTGGGCTTTTGTTTCTAACCATATCAATTGAGAGATTTAATGGTTGCATTAAAGATGTTGATGACATTGAACTGTTTAGAAATAACTAAAATGGTAAATTTTATGTTATTTACATTTTATTGTAATAAAAAAGTTAATGTTTTTCGTTAAACAAAATGACATTAGACAAAATGAATTTTGGGGTAATGTAGTTTGATTTCTTTTCTCATACTCTTGAGATAAAGTCCAGATTCCTTAACAAAGCCACCCATAGGGTATGCATATTCTGGAAAAATGTTTTTTTTGTGGGGCTTCATATACAAACAGTTTATGCAAACAGTTTGAGTCGTCCCAAACTGGCATGTCAGCAGCAGTCCAGTGGCCCAATCTCATGAGATTATATGCAGAAAATACTGCACGTGCCAGCAGGAGCAATCTGCATGCCAGACTACCATTCTAGGAACAGGGCCTGGCCCTGTAGCCCTAAGAAAACCCCATAGTATGAGTCCTGGAGCTCCTTGGGTCATCTGTTCAACCCCACACATAAGGTAGATTAGAGAGTACTGTGGGAGAGAAATAGAGATTCCATGTAAATCCCAGTCTGGGCTGTGGGTGTCCTGCCCAGATGGCACTGCCATAGCCAACAGCTCTGAAACATTAGAGGGAAACTTAGGAAATTTTGAGGACGGCTCTTTAAAGCACAGGTCCCCCTGAGGCATGGGCCCAGCAAGGAGGATGTAGGAACTTGCCCATGCTGAAACATGGCATTTCTTGATTTAGTTTATGCACCCTGTCTGATTTGTCTCAAACGTGCCCAGGAACTTCCCACCCTTGGACTATGGCCTTCACGTATGGTTTCTCTACTCAGAATATGTGTTTCTCCCATTGCCTCAACATTCATTACTCCATTTATTTAACTAATCCCCATTCATCTGGGAGGTCTCAGCTTAGAAAACAATTTCTTCCAGAAGAATTCTCTGCACCTGAGCTCTGGTTTATGAACCTGAGAGCCTACATTAAAAGATGAATCTAGGATCTTGGAATCTGTTTTCTCTTTCCCAAATCAATTCAACAGAATATTCAAAATAAAAGATATAATCCCTCTCAAATAGAATAAAAATTCTAACTCTGTTTCCTCCTTTCTAGAGCCTGGAGAGAAATAGATAATTCTGCATTCTGAGCTCTCAGAGGAGAGGTGTGCATGCAGAAGAGGAAAGGCTGAGTATTAGCCCCTGACCAAGCTATCTTAAGCCTGTTCCTTGTGGTCTTATGGAACTTTTATTCATTTGTTAACTTATTCATTTAAACATCCTTTCATTCAATCGTTCAACAAACATTTATGACTCTCTACTGTATTCTAGGCAATAAACTAGATCCAGAAAGAAAAAAAAGCCAAATAAAATGTGATTCCTTCAAAATGCTCATGGTCTATTGGGCATAACTCACTCTGGGATGTAGTTAATGGTGGTATGCCAAAGACTATTGGAGAAACCTGCAGATGTGGCTGGAAGCTTTCCTGAAAATTTGCCATGGTACAATGAGTACATCATTCATGAGCACATGAATTCAGAAAACTGTCGTTAGGAGAGCATAATGCTTCAAGAGTTAGACCATTCCATTGCACTGGGAACAGAAGGGAGAACAGAAAAGAATTCCACTTTCTTACATTAGCTCATGAGACTGTTTCTATGCTTACTATTTTGTAGCATTTCCTATTAGAGAACAGGATCCCAAATGAGAAGCAAAGAATTATATAATTGGAGGTCTTCGCCATCAAGCTCCATGAATGAACACGACACTTAAGAAAAATAAATAGTCACAAGGTCAGGTCTACAGGTCTTGAGTGTAGACAAACCTTTCAATCTGCCCCTCCAAAAACAGAGGGTGGGAGAGGTAATATGGTGGTCTCTAATCTCTATTTTTTGAAACAGCTCAATAGTTACAGAAGAGAAACCTCACTCACAGAGGTGCTAAGAAAAGTCTGACTATTTCTAAGATTAAGTGATTTTGCTTAATAGTACTTCTAATGTCTAACTCTACAATTGACTTTACACTGGCAAAGAAAAGGGTTTATTCTCATATTTGCTCCAAATTTCCCTAAAAGAAGAATTCTAAAGCATTTCTTCTATGACTGATATTTCTACTTCTGTTCCCATGTAAAATAACCAAGATAAGTTAACAAGCTGCCATATGCCTGGGAATGAACATTTTTTTTGAGGCATTACTCCTTTTAGAATGGATGAGAGCTATGACTTTCCTCCCTAGAAAAATGTTCATACACACAAAATTTTCTTCACAATCTTAGTGGATTCAGGGATCCACTAAGGCACATGAAACCTATCCATGTACCCTAGGGGAATCTGTGCTACAGTAAATATTAAAAATGTAATTTGCTGTAAGAAATTATTTAGCTTTAGCTGCATCAGGTAATTAGTTTCCAAAGATATTGAACAGCAGTTCTCACACTAGAGGTTTGTGGAAAAGTTCCAAGACAGTGGTTGATGTTAATAACTATAGAAATGGGCACAATGGCAGTATGTAACTCTGTGACAGTGTGAACACTATTCCTACTGGTTAGGGTGGCCAGATAAAATACAGGATATCCAGTGAAATTTGAATTTCATATAAACAACAATAAATTTTAGTATCATTATGTCCTATGCAATTTGCAGAAGTATATTTAGGATATATTGACATTATTCATTGTTTGTCTGAAACTCAAATTTAGGGCTGGGCGTGGTGGCTCATGCCTATAGTATCAGTACTTTGGGAGGCCAAGGTGGGACAATCACTTGGGCCCAGAAGTTCAAGAACAGCCTGAGCAAACACAGCAAGACCCCATGTCTACAAAAAATTAGAAAATTAGCCAGGTGTTGTGGCACATACCTGAGGTCCCACTACTGGGAAGGTGAGATGGGAGAATCGCTTAAGCCTGGTGAGTTGAGGCTGCATTGAGCCATGATCACACCACTGCCTTCCAGCCTAGGTGACAGAGTAAGACCCTAACTCAGAAAAAAATAAAAATAAATGAAATTCAAATTTAACTGGGCATCCTGTGTTTTGATTAGCTAAATCTGGCGACTGTGCTCTTGGCTAATTCTACTTCAGCAGGATTCCCCACCTTGGACTTGTTATACCTCTGTTCTCTTTGTGATTTTTTGACAAAGGTCTCTCTTCTCCTTTGTCCCTAGATGTATCTTAATTTGATCCAGCACCAATGAAGATCTAATAATGATTGTTATCACTGACTTTCAACAGCACAGAAATAGTAAAATTATATATGTATGTATATGTACATGTATGTGAGAGAGAAAGGGCAAAGGAGAGAAGTCACTCAGAAAGAAGTTTAAGAATTATTATTTTGAGAAAATCATGACTATTAGAAAATGAAGTCTAACCATCAGTGACTGCAGAAGGAGGTAGTAGCACAACAGGGTGCTGATTCCTGGCACTGTCCCTATATCACAAAATTTAAGATAAAGTGACTCCTGGGAACAAAATAGAAACAAATCCTTGAGGTTTGTAAAGCCACTAACTCCTTGCCAAAGACAGCTCTTTTTGAAAATCAGATGGTTTGGGAGAACTGCTAGTTGCTAATGCCGTACCCATTTCTTCTTTTTCTTAAAAAATTCTAAACTCTGATTTTGGTCAGGGCAGCAATGTTTCTGGTGAAACATATTTCCCATCATCTCTTGCAGCTAGAGCAGCCATCTGACAAGCTCTGGTCAATGAGACATAAGCAGAAGATTGATGAATATTTCTGGGTAACAGTTGCTTTCCTGATATAGGTACTCCTTCTTGTTCTTATCCAGAATGGAGAAATAAGGCTGGGGGTGGAGAAATAAGCCTGTTTCATTCTTGAGATGATGAATCATCCATGAGCATGAAAGCCACATGCTAAGAATGGCACATAAGGAAGGTAGAAGGAGTCTGGGACATGGACAGCTGTGCTGGGCACTGCGCTATGCTGCCTGATTCCCCTTCAGGTATCCACCACCAATCTCCACCACTAGGTCTGTTGATAGCTGGTGTCTCTCTGCTATGAGCCTTCTCTAAGAATTGCCCTCAGCTCAAGACAGACACCCCACTCCAGGTCATGTCGCTTCCTGGCAGGCAACCCACATCCAATCACTAGTTGATGAGGAGTATAAAGCCCTGCCGCCTTGGTCCTACATGAAAAGATTCTGAAGGACCAGATTCAGAGCTCCCTGCAGGTTTGACTGAGGTCTTGTGACCATACCACAGCCCAAATTCTTCCTCTTATGAAATTCTGCTGCCTGCCCTTACCCTATGGGGTGCTGATCCCTGGCACTGTCCCCATTAAACTTCATACATGCAGTTTCCATGGCAAAGTCTGCTTTCTAGGGAAACTTGACCTGCAACGACAACCTTGCACAACCGCTATACCAGCCTACCTCCTGATTCGTTTTTACATGAGAAGATTAAAATACGTTTTGGATAAGCCACAGAGTTGGATTTCTTATATATCTAGTCCAGAGCAGTGTCTGTATAATACAGAGGGGTATCTTATATCATGAGCTGTGAGTTTAAAAGTCTGAATGAAGGATTGATTCACAAGACTTAACGTGGGTTGCTGAGGGCAAATGTCATATAAGTGAAACTTTTGGGTTGACAAGGAAAATATGAATTCCCATCTGATTCCTGCTTTGGAATATGCAGGTACAGGAAAACCATTCCCGAAAGCTACAAGAAAAGGCAGGCCCTTGACATTTCTCACTGAAAGGGTAATGATGAGCTCCAATGAGACTTGGCTAGACTGAAACACAAATATTGGCTCTACCAAGGCTGGAAGACCTCTTCAATGAATAGATGAAGGTGCATGAGAGTTGGTTAGCATGACCCAGAGTAAGCAACTCCAACACTGTGGATTTAATGTTCAAATGTGAATTTGTGTTGCTGTTGTCAGACTCCTCAGACATCCTTGGTTCTAGAACATCTTAATGACTAGACATGTTGAATCAAGAGTACTTCATCATTTGTACCCTCCCCAAAAGTCAACCCCACAAAACTAAAAATCAAATGGAAACAAAACCTTGAAGTGAATAGGATGCAAAAGTGGAAACAAAGAGTTTCTCTTTCTTCCCAGTGAATGGAAAAGGTGATTAAGTACATCCTTGATTATAATAAAATTTGAAGAAAATGAATTCTAGGTGAAATTAATAGTGAATTCAGATTTCTTGAGACTACAGAACACCTGAAACTAGTATTCTGAATAGTGTCTCAGATATGTTACACCTATGTTATTTTTAAGGATTTCTAAAATTATACTTTAAGTTCTGGGGCACATGTGCAGAAAGTGCAGGTTTGTCGCGTACTCCTATGTTTTTTAAGGTGAAGCCCAGCAAATGTAAAATCAGGTAAATGAGAAGGCAGTCCTGAAGGCTTAATCAATCCTCACCCATGACCATTGCGTCATTACTGGTAGATTATTGCCTTCTCTTTTCTGGGTTTTAAAATGAATACAATCAACTCTTCAAATAAGACAGTCATTGACATGAAAGTGAGAAATGTGTACTTGCTCTATATAGCTTTTGACTTTAATGATATTTCCCAAAGTAATTTAAATCTAATGACTTCTCAAACATTTGCTTGTCTTGAGACTAGGACAATGACAGGAGAAGTACATCTGTCATATCATGAAGGTCCTAGAAAAAGTAGTAATTCAAGTTTTAATTTGTATACCTGGAATTTTTAGCATATCTTTTATTTCATGTGTTTGCTTTATAGAGACCTACTCTATATTGAAAATGGCCACACTTGGCACAATGACTACAGTCCTTCAATTCATTATGGTTATATAATTAACAGTGTAAGTCACATTATATTCAGGCCAATATATTGGTCCAGAGGCCTCCAAGGATCTTTCAAGGGCAAAGAGAAGGGACATTGCTGAAAAGGTAGATATTTGTGGAATCTCTTAGGTCTAGTGCTCCCAAGTTTGGGGGCACCTTCCCTCCTTAGGATGTGTGGCCTCCTTTTTTGCTTAGTAATAGAATCCAGACTTTATTCACGGCAACAGTGTACTCTGTCTGCTTAAAAACAAAACAAAACAAACAAAAACTATACTTCTTGGTTTCCTTTGTACCCAGCAATGATCGTGTGATGCAATTCTGAGAAGAAGTTTGGGAGGTTTTAGGATGGGGAATTGACCCTTTTAATCAAGGGCCATATCTAATTTGCAGATGTGTTTCGTTTGGCCCATAGACTTAAAGAAAAAAACCAGTTGGATAAATTCCATAAATTTCTAGATTGCTGAAAAAAATTATGAGATGTGAGTGGTTTTAAACTTTCATGTTGCAACGACAGGCTGAAACTCACTAACAATACAGTTCCTGCTTCTTCCTATTATTATTTTTTTTTTAGAGGAATTTTGCTCTTGTTGCCCAGGCTGGAGTGCAGTGACGTGATTTCAGCTCACTGTAACCTCTGCCTCTCAGGTTCAAGCGATTCTCCTGCCTCAGCCTCCTGAGAAGCTGGGATTACAGGCATGTACCACCATACCCGGCTAATTTTTGTATTTTTAGTAGAGACAGTTTCACCATGTTGGTCAGACTAGTCTTGAACTCCTGACCTCAGGTGATCCACCTACCTCAGCCTCCCAAAATGCTGGGATTATAGGTGTGAGCCACCATGCCTAGCCTCTTCCTATTGTCTTGTCCTTGCCTGCTTCACTTTTTTGCTTCACCTGCTTCACCCCATAAGCATTTGTATTGCAACTTCTACCTTAAACCGTAATCTGTGTCTCTCTTACTCTTTTTTCTTTTGCTGTGTCATATGTCATGTTTTATCTGTCAGTGATTCAGCCTGGGGTGACAGAAGGGTTCCCAAACTCACACAATTATCAGTGCTGCATAAACTACCACACCCAGAAAGGATCTCAAAGCTAGAGAGCATGTGTGAGCAAATAGATAGATTATTACTCATTAACTTTAATATTTTTTTGTTACTGGTGCTAAACTTGGATCACAGGTCATATTTCAAGGTGAGGTGAACAACGTGAAGTCTAAAGGTCTTATATTGCTCATCTGGTCTTAAGGGTTAGAACTGGGTCCAGTGCAGTGGCTCATGTCTGTAATCCCAGCACTTTGGGAAGTCAAGGTGGGAGGATTATTTGAGTCCAGGAGTTTGAGATCAGCCTTGGTGACATAATGAGACCCTATATCTAAAAATATTTAAACAATCAACTGGGTATAGTGGCATGTACCTGTAGTCCTAGCTACTCAGGAGGCTAAGGCAGATCACTAGCACCTAGGAGCTTGAGGCTGCAGTGAGATATGATCACATCACTGCACTCCTGCCTGGATGACAGAGCGAGACCTTATCTCAATTAAAAAAAAAAAAAGGGAAAAGGTTAGAACTGTGTTATGAGACAAAACTCAGGAAATATTTACTACATTATTTTGTCAAAGGAGTGCAAGGGGACGTGTAATGGGGAGATAGGTTGTCCTCACTTTTATGTTACAGGCTATGTCGCTTTTTCATTTTAAGCAGTTCATGATTTTATCACTTATCTACTTGACAAAATATATTTTCATTATCTTTATTTTCCTTACATCATTCTTGGAGGTTATGAGTGCCACAAAATATTCCCATTGAGTAAAATAGTACTTGCTTCATAAACTTCCCTAAGTCGAGTTTTAAAGGATCCCACTGCCCGCACTGTGCATTCTAGGGTTTCAGAATTGGACCATTAGTCTATCTGTACTGTTCATGATCTTAGAGATTTTTATTGTCCCACTTCTTAGCTTTTACCATCTCAAAATGAGTAAACATGCCACTTCCTTTCATTATAGGGTAACCTCTGTCCAATGGAACCCTTGCTTTCCATCAGTCCAGATACCCTTCCTGGCATTTTTTCCAGGGCTGCTGTAGCTTTCTTGAATTTCAGCAACCAGAGATACACACAGTTTTAGTGCCATAATCTTTATTTCTTTTGAAAGATGGTCAACATCTGGCTGACCATTTGAGCTATGGTGCCATATTGAACTAGCATACTGGAATGACTCCAGTCCCTCCTTTGGTCATAACCAATCATAGAGAGCAATTCCTTTTGTGCATATATTTTTGATTATTTATTAATTACATTTTAATATTGTTTATTAGTTTGTCATTTAAACACTGTATCACTGACACAGTAGTGATTCTAAAGTGCACTTCTCCTGCAAAAGCATTAGCAGTATCTAGAAACTTGTTAAAAACATACATTTTCAGCCCTTACCCCAGATCTACTTAATCAGAAACCCTAGGGGTAAGGTCCTAGGGTCCAAAAGTTTTGTTTTTGAAGCAGGTGATTCTGGTACACACTCAAGTTTGAAACCCACTGACATAATGTTTTGTATGTGAATAAGATGTAGTGACAGAAAAATTCATAGAAAGGGAAGTTTTTAATTAGAAAAAAAATGGAAGGTAAAGGAATGGAATATCAAGAATCTTATATTGCCTTTTGTTTGTTTATTATATGGCTGTTGATGCAATCACTGGCAATTTGTACAAGAGGTCAATTGCTCACATTTGAAGTCATACTATCTAGGTTTGATGCTCTAAGTAAAATTAGCAGAGGGAAGAAATTAGAGAATAGAGAAGTAATTTAATATGAAAAGAAATGTAAATATTTATATGTGCATGTATTAGCAGAAAAAGAAAAGGGCCCCCAAAGGAAAAGAAATGTAACAGAATATTAATGATAGACCCTATTAATAGGTAAGAATAATTCTCCAGTTCAAAGAGAAATCAACAGAGATGCCAGCAGAAGTAGAGGGCAGATTTTGAGAATGAGTGCTTTCATTCATTTAGCAAGTGACTACTAAGCACTTACTTTGCATGAGACATTGTTCTAAGGGCCAGGATACAATGATGAATAAGACAGAACTTAGTCTAGTGGAAGTCATAAACTGTTGAACTGCCAATGGCAATACAGTGTGATGGAAGCCATGTTAGAGGAGGGGCAAGGTAGCTATGGAAGCTCGGAGGAGAGATGCTGGATGCTGAACTGAGACTTGGGAGATAGGAATCTTGGTAATCGCCATTACAACGTTTAGAGCAGATATATACTGTAGAAGCAAACTGGAAGAAATTGGTAAAGTACCTCTCTGGGGCTCATTTCTAATTATATCTCTGAAATGGGAAGCATTAGTCTCAGTTTGGGGTTTTAATAGAAAATGCGTGTGATGAGGGCATATAACAGAAGGAAGGGATCCTGGGCTCTGGAAATTCAGATTCCTGGTAGGAGCACAGGACTGGGTCTAGAGCCCACTTTGAAACTAAATTTCTAATCTTAAGACATACAAGCAATCATAGCATTGGGGAGAGGGATCTAGCTAAAAGAAAATATTTTTTTTTAATCTTTGAAAACAGAAAACTTGAATACTCTTCTAATGCAATGGCTTAAGGTACTTCGAGTTTCTCTCAGGGGGAATCCTTAAGCATAAATAACTATAAGACTATATTAGGGCCATGTTTTGGGACTGCTTGTTAGTAGAAATTTTCATCAGAGGGCAGTTGCTGATATAGCTGGAGATGGCAGATAAAATTCCAATAGAGAGCTAAGAACAAAAAAGAAAGAAAATAAAGGGGGAGGGGAAGACAACCTGGATTTTATTTTGTTTTAATTTTTTGGTTTTGGTATTTTTATTTATTTACTGAAAATCCATTTTAAAGCAGGTAACAGTTACTGAATATTATTATGTGCCAGGTTTTTGGTTTGTTTTAAACCTGTAACTTTAAGTGTAATTGGTCAGTAAATTCGCAAGTAATAGTTAATACCAAGAGAGATAAGAAAAAACAGAACATGGCCATATACAATTTTTTTTTTTTTCTCCAGCTTGAGACGGAGTTTCACTCTTGTTACCCAGGCTAGAGTGCAATGGCGCGATCTTGGCTCACCGCAACCTCCGCCTTCTGGGTTCAGGCAATTCTCCTGCCTCAGCCTCCCGAGTAGCCGGGACCACAGGCACGCGCCACCATGCCCAGATAATTTTTTGTATTTTTAGTAGAGACGAGGTTTCACCATGTTGACCAGGATGGTCTTGATCTCTTGACCTCGTGATCCACCCGCCTCGGCCTCCCAAAGTGCTGGGATTACAGGCGTGAGCCACCGCGCCCGGCCTACCATATACAATTTTTATCAGATCCAGTCAATTATCCATTTCATTAAGTCAATTGAATTTCAAGTATGATAAAATCATAGAGCCTGTAATGAAAGCTAAAAATCATTGAATATTTAAACAAAAATAATTTTTGAAATTATCTTTTTTCAGATTCCTCAGAACCCCTTCATATTGAATGGGGAACAGCTACATATTCGTGATACAAGTCATTCACTTGAGCCATCAGGTTCCCCATCTCTCGGTCCTCATGGCTTGTCCACATGGATTTTGTTCAGCCCTGTAAAGTATCCTGAATTGCTAAAGGTCAATCTAACTAGTACATCTTTGGGGATATCATAGGAAAGGAAGTCTCGATGTCATTTTTTGAATCTCTTAATTTGAGGCAAATAATTCAGCCTGTGAAACATGCCCTTTTCTATTCTTGAGCAAATCCTTTATCTTACCAAGATCAAAGTATTCCACATATTCTTTGAGTGACTTCCTTCCTCCGACATGTTAAAATAATCTCCTTTTTTTGGTTTTGGAGACATTTGCAAGGTACTTTAAAAGTTTTTGTTTTTTTTTTTTTTTTTTTTTTTTAGTTATTATTCTCCTCATGTAAAATTGATTGGGTTTCTTTCTTCTCTTTACATGAATTACCATTTTGCAGGGAAATGTCTTCTTTTTTCTCTGATAATTTATATGGCTCTAGTAGTTCTCTTTTTAGCCCCTACCGCTAATGCTTGTTATTTTTATTCCTTGGTATATGGTTTTGTGAAAAGCAAACAATAACAACAAAGTATTTAGGCTTTCCTTGTGGGTTATTGACTTTTTAAAGTCTCTTATTTCAATTGTCTCCTAAATAGAGTCTATATTTATCATATTTTCCTTTAAAAATCTAAAGTATGTGCAATTTGTTTCATGGTTTTCCCTTGTCCCATGAGGATGTAGAATTTAATTATGTTATTAGTTTTTACTTAGTGGTTCACCCAACACAATCTCTTGGGTTCATTTCTGATTCTTTTTAGGATGAAAGTTCCCTCCATTCCTTTTCTTGTGGGATTTAGAAAGCAGTTCTCAGTTTATTGACATCTATTCCCACTGCCGCTCTCACCTCTCCTCCTGACTGAGCAGTTGGCTGCTCTGTGTCTGGATAATTAAATCCTTTCATTATTATTATCTGGACAAAAATTTTTTTTGCTTTCCCAATTCTACTTAGAATTTTCTGTCATCATTCCTCTTGGGTAATCTATAATATAATTTTTTTTCTGCATGGAGAAGTTTTAACATGAATTGTTTTAACATAAAAAAGATATTAAAAGTTATAACACAAATGGATCCTGTGAAGTTCATTCAACAGATACTTTCTGAGTGCCAGCTGTGTACCAGTTCTAGACTCTGGGGTAAGCAGGGATCAGAATCAAAGTTCATGTGCTTATATTCTAAAGAGAGCAGGGTAGGGAGACAACAAAGAAATAATTCATCAGATGTTGATGAGAGGTAAGAAGAAAAGAAAAAAGTAGGATAAGAAGTTAGAGCAGCCCTTTTCCACCAGCTCTACTAGAGAATTAAACCCTAATGCTCTAAGGCAAACTTTGTATAGAATGAATTAACTTCTCTCCTATGCAGATAGAATGATACCAACTGTGTACTATCCTTGGGAGACTAAAGAAAACAGTCATTGAAATCATTTTCTACAGGCTGAATTTTCTCAAGGAACCCTAAGTTGAGAAAGGCTTGAGTTAGAGAGTGACAGTTGTAGGAGGGAATGCTACTTTGGATCATTTGATCAGGGAAAGCCTCTCTGACAAAGAATCCTCTGAGGAGAGACTTAAATTTAGCAAGTGAGGGAGGGTCCTGAAGATGCAACAGCTGCAAGGTGGTGGTGGTGGTGAAGGACAAAATATTACAACCAGAAACAAGAGGAGTTTGGTATATTTGAGAAAGTAGTTAAGAAGGTCAAGGTGGCCAGAGCTGAGTTATCATGGGGCAGAGAAGTAGGGATAAAATTAGAGAATAGTGAAGGGTAGAAATTGTGTGGAAAACGTGCCAGAGACATTTCAGCTCAAGCCAATTAAACAGAGATTGACTGCGCTTCAGCTATGCGTCATAGCTTGGGGAGTTTCAAAGATGAATGAATTATGGTCTGTATCCTCATGCGTCTTACAATATAGAGTATATAACATAACTTAGACTAAGAAAACACAGTGTTTTATTAACACCTTAATAATAAGCAAAGGGGTGACCATAGCTGAGTTTTCCCAGGAGTAGATCCTCAGCCAAGTATTCAAGTGTAGGTGATTTATAAAGAAATAACACCCAGGAGGACTCATAAAAGTCAAGTAGGGATGAGATATCAAGCAAGAAACAGCCTGGCCATGCAGGAAGCTCTGTAGTATAAATGACACCTTAGAGATAATCACACTTTGAAAAGCAGAGGCTGGGTTTTTGCATGAACACCTGCTAATCACTGCTAACGGTGGTATACTCTCTTAGGCATGTTTGGTCCTTCATACAGGTGAAGTGGTGCCAGGTAATTCTCTGAAGAACTCAGCCAAGGGAGCAGAGGCTCAGAAATGGGTGCATAGAGCTGTTAAAAGAGACCCAAGCAGATCTTGGTGGGGCATTTGTGGTGCCACCCCAGGGCTCACAGAGCTTCTCAGCCAGATGGGCGGTGCTTAAAGGACAGGCAGAGGATGTTAAACTTTGCCTAAGTGAAAATCATGCCTGTCTGCTTGGTCCTGTAGCCTCAGCATCTAGTGTGGGTCATACTCACCATAGAGAATCCTAGAGGTGTTTCTGAATGGGAATGAATGCATGCATGAAAGACATCTCAGGCCCAGCAATTAGTCATCATAATTTTTAGGAATTATTTGGTAGAATCCATGCAACCCAATATTTCATCTTTGTAGAAATGCTAAGATCCTCTGCATAAGAATTGCAAGCTGATGAAACTATGGTTCAGAAATTCAGGAGGCATAGCCATAAAATGGTGTGTAAACTTGAGTCTGAGCAAGTGAGAAGTAATGCATCTAAGGAACAAAAAGTCCAAACTACTTAGAGTATGATGTGTTTTATTTAAAAATTATAAATAAGAAAATCAGTGAAAATAATCTCTAAGTTTCAAAGAAAGTACTTAAGTTTGTGAGCAGCTATTTGTGTGTGTGTGTGTGTGTGTGTGTGTGTGTGTGTGTGTGTGTATGTGGCTTGTTTTGGACTGAGAGAAACATTTTATAATAATAGCTTGATTAAACGTGAATACGAATTGGCATACATGAGGGGCAATACAATAAGCGTTAAGTCAGAGTTGTGTCAGACACCGTCATGTGCCTCACTTGTAACATAAAACTTTTTATTTTAAATTATGATAGCTACTTTTCTTAAAATTAGCTAAAAGATAAGGCTCATGTAGTGTGTTGATTGAGTGAATGAAACCTGAATCCTCACCTCATCTCTGCTCCACACTGTGCTGTTTTCTAAAGATTACCTGCTTTCCATGTCCAATTTGTAATTGTAAGACACAGGTTTTGGACCACAGGTGATTTCCAGCTTTCTTAGCTTTTTCGTATCTCAGTTTGGAATGTCCATTTTATTCAGTAAGACTTCTGCCCATTTACACTTGTATTGTCTATTATATGCATGAAACACGGTGTTCCTTCCATACCTTTGTGATTAAGCTTGCTAAGTATGAAATCTCCAATAAAAAAAATTAGCTTGCTGAGGGGGGTGCATGGGGTCTTCAACTGTATGTATAATTCTTGGTTTCTTAAGTTGGGGGAGGTACAGACGGGTATATATTATCTATAAAAATTTTAAGTCTAAAATGCTTTGTAAAAATATAAGAGAATATTTATATTTTTAACATTTGTTATAGAAAATATAAAGAAAACCAAGTTTTCTACAAAAATGCCTTGTGGTTGGGTTAAATCTGTACATATCACAGTAAAGGGATAAATATATCAGTTATTAAAACACAGACACATAGATATAAAAACTTATCCTGGTAGAGTGTATATGACAAATGGAGACTAGAATCTTGGGCAATATATGGGTCTTCATGAATGAAATCAATTAAGTTTAGAGAAGCTATTATTGTCAGAGAGATAAAACGGTAATTATCAATTATAAAGCAGTCTATGGGAGTTCTGATTATAATACAACAATGGGAGGATTTCTGTGACTTGGCAAAATGGTGGGTGGTTTATATCTTATCTTTTTTTTTTCTTTTCAAATATACCTAAATCTCTTGCTGAGCAATTTCTGGACTAAGGGATAGGAAAACTGGTTTGAGCTAACTCATATCAAATTACTAATATATCTATTTCCTGAGACAGGAAAGCCAGGTTATATATATATGAGGCAAGTAGACTGAAAAACAGAGTATAAATGACAGCCTGGATGGTCTTTTTTTTTTTTTTTTTTTCAAATTAATATCCTCAAGCAAGAGTCCTTGTTTTTTGTTGCTTCTTTCTGTAGTGATGACACTTACAAAGAGAAAAATAAATGCTTTTCTCCTAGTTAAAAATTTATATTACTTATATTAGTTAAGTAGCAGTGAAAACTGTTCTTATTTTACTCAATACATAAAGCAAGTTTACAAGGTGAGAAAAATTTCTCCCCCATTTGAGTGCTGTGAAATATATTTTTTAAAGTGTCAGAGAAGGAGGGAAGCTAGTTTGCAGGCTCACACATTGGGCGTCCATATTTCTGGTGTCACAAAGTCACTTTTGAGTAAGATGGCTAGTCTTAGAATATTCTGAGGGGACCTCACTAATTTAGTTAAAATCTCAGTAAGTCATATTCCACTACTTTGAATATCACTCCATGTAAAAGCTCTGTACAACAATTTTTCAAGATGCAGGCACTAATTACTTAAAAAAACAACAACAACAGAATTTGGTAAAACGCCAGTAAAGAGAATTGGGAATCCTTGGAATCTTTGAAATAGACTCAACTCGGTGATGGGTTGCTAGTGCAGCAAACCGCCATCACATGAAACCTGCACATTCTGCACATGTACCCCAGAGCTTAAAAAATAAAAATAAATGCTCAAATGGAACTTTTAGTTAAGAAAGGCATAAAACAAGTAAAGCTATCACCAGAGAGTTTATCAGTTTGGCAAGGTTAACAAAAGGCAATAGGCTCTTTTAGAAATACTTAATTGAAATTAAACCTAGTTGTGGACCTAGCTTTTCAGTTTATTTCATTGACTAGTCCTTGGAGTATTTATTACCTATGAATTGTTTTTGGCCTTTAAAAATCAGTTCTTAAAAATTATGTGAAAATGTTCTTTTGTTTACAGAGTGTGTATGTCATTAGTGATTTGTGTTGCAGAGTTTAGTTTTCCTGGTTAAAAGAAATGAGTCTATCCATCTGGCAGATTATGCAGGTGTTCTCAAGTATGGCTGGATATCAAATTGCCGGTGGAACTTTTTAAACCTCTAGCTGTCTAAGCCCCACTTCTCATCCCAGTCAGAATCTCTAGGCACAGGGCTCCACAGTCTACTTCCATAAATACCGTCCAGCCAGGCTTGAGAACCACTGGTTTAATGATAGCTAAAAAACCTTTCTTTGAGGCTTTCAAAACATTTTTCTTGCTTAGACATTTCTTTACTCCTGCTGTAGCCAGAACCATTGCTGTGACAGATTTAATATGTTCCCAGAAACTCTGAATTTTGTGCAGTGCCATCTCTGATAGGGACAATGTGATGTATAATGTCTGAGTTTACTAGGTGGACTTCGCTTCTGGGGATGAGAAGCCGGGGAAGTCCAAGACACACTGACAAAGGTGAAGTTTTCTCCAAGTGCGTTTGATCACCTTGATAAAAATAGTGAGAGATAGATGCTGAAGCAGGGTTATATCACCTGGTCTGAAGAGATGAGGGAAGAAGGTTTTGGAGATTTCAGCACTTGAGAATCTTGAACCACTGTGGTACACTAGTGGGTACTAAGAGTTTGACTATGCTGAACGGCAAAGGTTCTAGCTGGCCAGTCCAAAAACACTGAGTCTTTAGGTCAAATTTGAGAGATGACAGGGCCAGTGGGAGTCCTAACTGCTTGACTCTGGAATTACAGACAGAAGAATATTTGGACAGTTTTTAAGATCCCCTAGGCAGGTTATTTTACAACCTCTCCAGCTTATGCCTAAATTTGTGCTGTGACCGTTAACTCCCCACGTTTTCCCACATGCTTCTTTCTGAGCTTGCCTGTGTAGTTCTACAACAGATTGTTACGTTTTGAGAAGCAGAGACCACTTATACCACTTCTCTGGCCAAGAGTCTGGCACCGCGCCACTCAGACACACATGCCCAACCCTTTAGATTAATGTAGACACAGTGTCCTCTTCCATAGCCATTCCGTCTCCGCTTCTGGTTCCACACTCCAGTCACTAAGTTGGCATCATTGCTGCTCCATAGTCCAAGAGTGGGTAATATGGGGATTAAACACACCGTCCCTCAGCTGGTGCCCAAACTGTAAGCGTACCAGGACACTCCATGTAGGCAGTCAAAGGAACGCCTCCCATCAGGGGAAGGACAAGAAAGGTCATGAAACTTTCAAATAACGTGGAGCTGGGGCTACAGTCATCACTTTCAGACAGATGCAATTCAAAGCGTGAACCTCCGACCAGGAGTGTCGTTATCGCCACCTGGGGGCTTATTAGAAATGCAGGGTGTCAGGTCCTCACCCCAGACTTTCTGGATCAGAATCTGCATTTTCATAAGATAGTCAAGTGATTCTTTTTTATATTAGAATTTGAGAAGGCAGTTGATCTGGTAATTGATCAACTGAGTGCTACTCAGCCCCGAAAACAGAGACTCAACCCTTCCTGCCCGCCTCGCACCGGCTGTGCCAGGTAGCAACCGAAGCCCCAGGGACATCGGAGCGGGCGCTGCCGAGGGCAATTTGGTGATTGGCTGGCCTGACCACGTGACCGGCGATGGGCCTTCCGTGCGACCGGATTGGCTGTCGCAGACGCTGACGGACAAGGCTGGGGCGGGCCAGAGCCCGGTCGGGGGGGCGCGCGCGGGGGCCGGAGGGGCGAAGGCGCGAGTGCGCGAGAGCGCGTGCGCGAGCGGTGGGGCTTTCTCCTGAGCCGTCGGAGGGAGCCGGAGCGCTTCTCCCGAGGTAAGCGACGCTGCGGGGCAGCCCCCGTCCCTCCCATGCTGGGTCCCGGCTGGCGGGTTAGGCAGGGCTGGGCGGGGCACGGGGAGGTGTGGGGTCAGCTTGCCCCAGGAGCCCAGCTTCGGGGAGGATGCAGTCCCGGTTGCCTTGGTTTCCCTTTTCCTATCCTCTCAGGCACCTTCCCATCCTCCCCACTGCGGTGACGGGTCTGCCCGCGGGGAGTTGCCCACCTGGCAGCCCTGCCTCCGCCTTTGTTTCCCGCCCGGAGGGATGCTGGCATGAGCCCCCTCCCCAGGTGGAAGGTGCGGGTGGTGGGGCGCGGGCGTCAGGGGCGCTGAACCTGGGCTGGGGCCGAGGAGGAGGTGGCTTTAATGCAGGGGGACCTGTCACATGGGAGAACGAAGAAAAAGGAATGTAGTGTCACTTTGGCCAGCCCGTGGAACTCGAACTAATCCGGCGGCCGCGAGCGAAGCTGAATTCCTAGCGCAGCTGTGCGAAGAGCCCTTCTGCCCAGGTGCGGGCGGCCTCGCCGGGGACGAAGCCCCCGTGCTGCCCGGGAGCTTGCTCTGCCCGCTGGACCTGCCGGCTTTCACCCCAGAGTTTCACCGAAATTGAACGCTTTGAGCCTGCTGGAGGAATCCAGAGATTCGTTCGGAGGCTTTTTTTTTTTTTTTTTGCAGTTGGGCACCGGTGGAGCCGGTCTAAATGAGAGGCTACAAAACGGGATTTCAGATACAGCGTAACTGATGACTGGTAAATGATGAGGAGGGAAATGCCTGCAGTGAACTGCAGACCAGACCATCACACTAAGATTCTTCCTCAGGAAGATAACGTTTTTTTCGGAGGAGGGGTTGTAGTTTCTGTAATCAGGTTTTTCTGGGGCTACGCAGGAGGGTAATTATTTTCAGCATGTTACTGGGTTGTAGGGAGAGGGAAGGCAGGGTCTAAACTAAACCTACTCAGACCTCCTTAATTATTTGAAAAGTGTGTGCTTGATTAAGACCATTTGGCTGCCAAAAAGAGGTTTGTGTGGGCATCAGGGGAGAGGGATTGTTGCCTTTAAACCATACTTTAAAAAGGGGAAGGTGTGTTCAGGAACTTAAGAGCAGGTTAAGCTCTCCTCCATTTCCCCAGACAGCTCGTAGGCAAACACAAAAAGTCCCTTCAATTTTCCACTGGTTAACTAACTTCTTGATTTGTTGGGTATACCTGGTAATCTGCTCAGTAAGAAATGGTTTAACCAACTCATTATGAAGATTTTACTGTGTTCTGGAGTTTCCACATAATTCCTTCAAAACTCTTTCTGGTATGAGACAGGGTCTCTCTGCCTTGTTCCTTGGAGACATCCTGATACCTTCAAAGCCTGTTGTAACTCCTGTACAACACCATGTTTCTTTAGGAAACTACCTGATTTCAAACCTCTAAAACACACCCCATGCCTGTGAAATGCCTACACTTGCTAAGAAATTACTAGGCAAGGTAATTTTTTAAAGAGGGAACACCTAAATTTGTTAGGGGGATCAAATTCAGGTTTATCGGCCACAGCAAATCAACTTTTGTTGGTTTTCTGAGATGAAAGTGAAAGAAGTTGCTGCAAAGGTCATTCAGAATATCACAAATGACCGTAGTAAAGTGAAATATACGTTGTCACCTGATAGACTGTCACACAAACCAAATTTAAAACTTTATCACAGTTTTGTTGTTGTTGTTGTCGTTTTTTGTTTTTTTGAGACAATCTCACTCTGTTGCCCAGGCTTGAGTGCAGTGGTGCAATCTTGGCTCACTGCAACCTCCACCTATCAGATTGAAGCGATTCTCCTGCCTCAACCTCCTGAATAGCTGGGACTACAGGCGTGTGCCACTATGCCTGGGTAATTTTTGCATTTTTCAGTAGAGACAGGGTTTCACCATATTGGCCAGGCTGGTCATGAACTCTTGACCTTGTGATCCGTCCGACTCGGCCTCCCAAATGCTGAGTTTACAGGTGTGAGCCACCGCACTAGCCCAGATTTTACACACACATACACACGGGCATGGAGGAGAGGGGAGAAAAGAATTCTGAGAGTGAGGTAGGTGGCATAGTTTGAAAGGGTATACACTTTTATTTTCAGAGGAAAGAAACTCATCTTTGTTCTGTAAACTACACAAAGGGTATGCAATGTTTGGCCTGTGGAAGGGAGGCAGGGATTTTGAAAAGATTGGGAAACACTGATTCAGTTATGCAAGGGACAACAAAAAGATTGACAGGCTTAGTCCATCTAGCAACGCACTTCAGTGACCTATAGAACAAGGTTTTATTCTCTGATTAAATAAAAGCCCACTAATGTTGCTTTCAAAGCAACAACAAAATCATTTCCTTTCTGTTGTTTCTGTCCCCTGGGTCAGGGATGGGGAGGATAGAGTGAATGAGAGAGATTAGAGTCCGACCTGCATGCCTAAGCAGTAGTGTCCTTTGAGGAGGATCTGTGTCACATTGTGTAAGTATAAGAGCCTTCATATTGAGAAGGATCTGAGCACCTTAGGACACATACTGTAAGATACAGCTGGATAACAGTGCCACAGGTGGGGGCACTGGGTGAGATCATCTGATAGGAAAGCATTGGGGAAAGAGGAGAGCTAGGAAATGTTCTAATCAGTGAGGCTCTGCTGCCTGCTTTTGGATTCTTAAGGAGGCATTTCCAGGCAGAGCTGCCTAGTATTGGCTAGCATGGCTTGGCTTTATATCACTTCCAGAGGACCTGTCATTCACACGATGAAGGCTCCTGTGGTAGTTACATGTCCCAGGTTGTAAGCATCAGTTATGCTTATAATGTGCTTGAGAAAAGAAGGGCTCACAAAGACCTAAATCTAGGCTGCAATTCCTTCAGGTTCTTGGCTCATGTTACCCCCTAGACTCCCAGAAAACAAGCTGTAACCTCCTTACCAGTAGATGGCACTGCTGCCTCTGGGAATTCCTGGAGGAGCTGAACTACGGAGCTGGAAAACCAGCAGTATGTAGCCTCTAGTCAGAAGATTTTGAAAGACGACGTCAGCCCTCAAAATCTCAAAGAAAATAGTTGTGAAAGCCATAACTGTTTACATAAGGTAGGAACAATGTGTATCGTGGGGATTGAGGAATGGATGTGATTACATTGAGGGTGCATGTGTGTTTCTGAAGAGAGAAGGCAGAGAGTAAACTGACAAGCATCATAGTATAGGCTTTAAAAGCACTTGCCATACATATTGTTGGCTAATTAAACATAACCATGACTTGATCACAATTTCCAACAACTTCATCGTTTGTAATTATTTGCATGTAAAGCTAGTTTATACACTGTAGAAATGTGCATGTGACTTTTAAACCTGAACAGTAGCTGGTAAGTATCTGCTCTGAAGATGGCAGCGAGAGTATTAGTAAAAATAGTGCTGATAAAGTAGTCACTATATTTCAGGGCTGTCCACAGAAAATAGGTCAAAGTAATGCTGAATTAGTTTCTTCTAAAACTTGAAAATTTCTGACAAGTGTTTTTAGATTTTCTTAGTTAATGCTGATCTTTCAATATGATGTTAGTAACACCAAACTTGTGCTTTGGTATTAGTGATATCGTTAGTTAGGGTTAATTCATCCATCCACCTCTTTTGAAATAACTATTCTTTGTTCTTTAGCTGTTATTTACTATTCGTTGAGTTGGGAAGATTATAGTGTATAATGAGGGCCCCAGCTTTGACCCTGCCCAAGGTATAGAATGCTGCCTCTAGGTGCCATTACCCCAGTCACCAGCTTTGTGTAGTTCCCATCCTATGGCTTAGCTTATTTGTGGTTTCTTTCTATCTCTGCAAGTGAACTGATGAGCTTGTCTTTACTACCAATGATGAATACTAAAATCCTCTTTGTGCTAGATAGCAGTAGGCCCAACAGTCCATTAATGCCATCTCATTATGTGACTAAAAATAAATCTATTCACCTTTCTGAACCTTACTTTCTAACCTGCCCGCTGAGATTGATGAGATGGTGGATGTCTCTTAAAATCTCTTCCAAGTCTAAAGTTCTATGGTTAGGTGATACTGATAAGGTATTTTTGAAGACTCCAAAAAATATTTAGACAATATTTTCATATTGTGAGCTTAAGGCAAAAAGAAGTCTTGTTAAAGTTTCCTCCTAGAGAAATGGTTGTGCATTATTTTAGGATCCTAACAGTTCAGAGTAGGAAGAAACCCTTGAAGACGATTTAACTTATCCTTCCCAATTTGTAGATAGTTCCATTCAGAGTTGAGTGACTTGACTAAAGTAACAGAGCCAGTTAGTGGCAGTGCACTAGTTAAAGGACTGGGATGCAAGCTCAGGACTCAGTATAGTTTTCCTTTCTCCAATGCTGCTTTATTTCATCTGCCATCAGGCCAAAGAATATGCTGTGTCTACAGGGCTGGGGCCAAGAAAATTTTCTGAGTAATTCCTTAATGTAGGGCTTTAAAGCAACAGCATGAATAGCTATGAGTTTTGGCAGAAGTTCAAGGTCAGGCTTCTCTTTGCAGCTCATTCTTTTCTTCACTGATTGATTGCAAGCAGGATTCTTTACTATGCATCTTGAGGCTTTTAAAACTTTTCTGTATATGCTGTTTCTTGTAAGAAAAAACTTTCATCGTCCTAGAAGAGTCATTCCCCAATTAGTTGTTCTTATGTTGGGTCCCTGGACTCCCCAGGATCTCTGTGGATAGGATAATCTTTCATATAATTCACTTCCTTTGTAATCTTATGTATTTTATCTTATACATTTCACACATTCTGAGAAGGGGGTTCTTTGGCTTCAGCAGACTACAAAAGAGATCTGTGGCACACACACACACACACAAAATAGGGTAAGAATTTTGAATTCTTGTCTGAGGAGCTAAAAGACATTAGGGTGGAAGAGTCTTGGGGGCAAGGCATGGGGTAAATTTACTGAAGTTTGTAGGAACATTTTTACTTTGTAAAAAATTGCTCACTAAATGGAGATGCTAATAATAGCCTTTTTAAAATTAATAATGGATATGTGAGTATTGATTTCCATTCTCATTTCTTCCCCAATAAGTACTCTTTTCTAATTTTACCAAAACATTTTCAAATTCATGTTGCTTTGTTGGCGATGACATGCATCCTAAGAGTCTCCCTTCTCCCCCAGTCTGACTTGATTTCCAGATGTTCATTTACTTTCAAATTCATGACTTGGAGTTTTTTACTTTCGAGGTACTACACCTCATGTTCAACTCTATGCACCTGGAATCCACCATGATCTCAGAGATACAAAATAATTTACATGCTACGAATTTTAGAAAATCCTTACGTTCCTTTATTTGTACCCGGGGTTTACTACAGAAATTGCTGCTCGTTGTTGGCTAATTATTATTCTTTTTTATTTGCAATCCTAAATTCTCTCTTTTCCTAATGGTTTCCAAATAGGAGTGACTGGGAGTTTGTGTATATTGGAAATAAAAATCCCTGTTTAAAAAAATGCAAAATTTTTAAAGTCTGAAGAATATTTGATTGAAAATCTCTTGTACTGTGTCCTGTGACACTTTGCCTACTTTTGGTACTATGGTGACCCATGTTGGTGAATTTACATGCTGTCACCTTTTTGACTATGTACCTTTTTGGCCAAAGTAATATCCTTGCTTTAGTAGAAGAATAAAAATTACCTTTTCTTCTTTAGATGATTATAATTGGGTTTATGTAATAACCTAATTTATTATGTAATGTCAAATATCTGCATTCTAATCAAGCACATTGCTGAGTTATTGTGAGATTTTGGGGGCATGATTGACTTCTCTGAGCTTGTTTCCTTGTTTGGAAAATAAGGGGAGAAAGTAGTGACTACTTAAATTGTTTCCTGTTCCAAAATCCTGTGACTCTAAGAAATTGTACCTGGTACCCAGACTACACATATCCTAAAAATACTGCCTAATTTGGAATTTATTTATAATCAGATAGTGCCAGAATAATCTTTGTATCTGCAAATCACTTTATGGTTTTCAAAAATATTCTCTAATCCTTTATCTATTTTCTACTCAAAATGCCAAAGGATAGCAGCATCAGTATTATGTGGGAGCTGGTTAGAAGTGCAGACTCTCTGGCCATGACCTACCAAATCCAAACCTGCATTTTATCAAGATGCCTAGAGGATGCACATGCACCTTAAAGTCCAAGAAGTTGGTGGCTTGTGCCTGTAAAATTGGTGCTTTGGGAGGCTGAGGCAGGAGGATTGCTTGAGGCCAGGGGTCTGAGACCACCCTGGACAACATAGTAAGACTCCATCCCTACATAAATTTAAGAAAAAATGAGCTGGGCATGGTGGCACATGTATATGTCCCTAACTACTCAGGAGGCTGAGGTAGGAGGATCACTTGAGCTGAGGAGTTTTAAATCTGCAGTGAGCTGTAATCACACAGTGTATTCTAACCCGAACATGAGAGTGAGACCCTGTCTCTTAAAAAAAAAATTCTGAAGTGCTGCTTTGTTTCGTTTTGAGTCTTACATTGGCCCTATAAGAGAGGAAAGGTATTCTACAGTTGAGAAAACTGAAACTCAGAGTAGTTAAGTAACTAAGTCAAAGTTACGGTGCTAGGGTCTCATTCAGAATCCTCTACTCTAAGCTTAATGCTGTCTTCATGATTGGACTGGAGTCACTTTGGTACAATAGGGTCTGGTCACTGCCCTGCAGCCCATTAGGTTAAATGTGACTGTGTAATTGAGTTTTAGCCAACCAAAAGAATGTGGTGGAAGTGGAAAAGTATTGCGATCCACTTCTAGGAAAAAAAAAGCACAGAGAATGTTCATGCAAGCTTCTCCATACTGTTTTCTATTCTTAGCTGACTGGAATGGAGAGGACCCACAGGGCAACCTTGGAAATGATGTTTTAAACATGGCAGAACTTTTGTCATCCTGGGTACCTGGATCACTATATTAGGTCCACCCCACTGACATGTTCCCCTGTCCAGTATGCATACATGAAACAGAAATAAACTTGTATTGAGCTTGAGCTATTATACATGTTTGGGTTTATGTGGTAAGCACGTAGTCTACTCATATTCACTTCAGCAGTGGCTTAGGACTTGAAGTTGTGGATCCTTTGGCCTAATGCATTTTTTTCATTTTCATCTTTGCCAGCTGGTGATAGATTGGTGGTCATCCAACATGCAGAAATGAATGAGCAGTGAAATGCAGCAGAGCTGATGGGTCATGAGGATGTAAGTGCGTTTGAAGGCTTCCACACCCTCTACTCCAGGGTAAGGCAAAGGCATTCTCTGCCATTGTTTTTCTTGCTTTTCCAATTCATAGAGGCTCTTGTCTCATCTGTCTCTTGGAGTCAGTGCAATGTGATGCCCTGTCTGAAAAGCTTCTAAAGCCTTTCTGGATTCAACTCATAGATATTATGCAAATCAGCAATTGTGAAGAGAAAACCATGACCAAGGTAATGGGATGGAATTTGTGTATGGAAATATTTCAAAATAGGAAATTTTAATGAGTTTATATAGTGTGTGATTTATATGGAAGGAGCTCTGTAGAGAAGGGAACTGGACTTGATTATCATTTTCTTATAGCCATTTCATATGTTAACTCCGGTAGCTCTTATTTCCCTCACCTACAGTCTTCCTTCTTTCTTGATTACTTTGCTTAACTTTTCCTTCATTAATCACTTTTTAAAGGTTTGGTGGATAATAGCACTAGCAAAGCACATGGTTTTGCCCATTTTATTTTATCTAGCATTACTGGAAGTCACATGCCCATTCATGCCTCATCTATTTGCAGCCCTTAGTACAATGCGTGTGGGCACTGGGAACATTATAACCAAAGCTGGCTTTGAATTTTCACTGGTGCTGCAGATTTTTGAGACCAGAAGGAGAAATTCAGTTTGGTGTGGAAAGGACATCACATGCTTTTTGAGCTCTCCAACTTCTGGAGCTTAAACTAAAACCAGACTCCTTGAAGAGAAAATAATGATTCATATAAATCTAAGAAGAGCTGAGGATGGTTAGGAACGAGGTATAGGAGGTTAAAGAAACATACTCAGCTGAAAACTAAACGGCTATTTTAAGCAGCTTGGCTCAGTACTGCTGAACATTTGCTAAATAATGCCCCATTATCTAGGCTCAGACAGAGGGCACCCAGAAAAGGCTGATATCCTTAGGTGCCTCATGTGATTCAGTAATGAGTATAATTTACTGAACAAAATAGACAATTAGAAGAGGAGACCTCTGGAGATTCCAATAAATGTTCATCATCATTACTCTAAAGTGATGGACATGCTTGGGGATAAAGCAAAGAAAGGGCAGCTGCAAAGTACATCAGAGGAAGAGTTCAGGTGAGCAGCCAGATGCAGACTATAGCTCAGCACCTGGAGGTTGCTAAGGAAAGGAGTTGGGCTTTGCTAGGTTTTCTCATTAAAAGAAAGGAGCTGGGCTTTGCTAACTTTGTTCGGTTTCTTCTATGTCTCCTGTATATCCTCTATTTTAAAAGTAGAAAGTATAGCATGTTATAAATAGCACTTGGGTGGAATGTTTCTGTGTAAATACTGTACAAGAACTACATTGTAAAGGGAGCCATTCTTTATTTATTAGGGGCCAAATAATGTAATGCTAGAGATGCCAGTGGACCAGAGTTAGTTTCTCAACCATGCACTATTGACACTTTGAGCCAGGCAATTCTCATGTGGATTGTCCTGTGCAATTTAGGATGTTCAGCAGTGTCTTTGAACTCTACCCAT
Source organism: Sapajus apella (assembly GCF_009761245.1). NCBI lineage: Eukaryota > Metazoa > Chordata > Mammalia > Primates > Cebidae > Sapajus > Sapajus apella. The sequence continues at coordinate 33,249,430 of NW_022436944.1, read as the reverse complement.
GAAATGCCAGTATCTCCCTCCATGATTCTGACCATCAAAAATGTCTCCAGACATTGCCAAATGTCCCCTGGAGAGCAGAATTGCCCCTGGTTGAGAAACACTGCTGAAGGAATATAGTGATTTAATCTTGCTCTGAATTTTTCTGGTATCATTTTTTAATCATTTAACTTCATTTTGCTTCAGTTTCCCTATCTGCAAAATATACACACATAAATAGCTAAATGGTTAATGTACATAGTGCTGTGTGACTACTGGAGGCACTGTCGGATCTAAGAAACAATACTTGTCTCCCCAAATTTCTAGAACCCAAGGGTAATTCTTAATTCTTGTGATGGCACTACCTGAGGAACTGTGGGAGTTTGAAGAAGGATGAAGGTCTGTGGTATGGGAAATAATGAACAGTGCTGGATTCTGAGTTTATTCAAAGGCTTCGTGTTCTGGTTCATTGTGATAATATATTTGGGATAAAGACTTTCCTTTGCAAAGTTACAAAAGGAAAGAGTGGATGAGGCAGAAAGAAGGCTGTTCAAAAGAGCTGTCAAGGAAATTGCATTTGACAAGGTGATCCTCTAATGTTAAAGTGACTCATATATAGAGCAAAGGACATAAAGAAATAGGCTTCAAAGGAAAACTATCTTCCCATATGACTGCTGGTCCAGATCAGTTTTTGTAGGCAGTGCAATAAAGACCAGAGAATGTTTGGAGTAATTGGTGTTTATTCTAGAAACTTTTACATTTCTATTTCTTCTCTTCTTTAGGAATATCGAAAGGGGTTATCTTTAATATGTGCCCTTTGAGTTATAAATATAAATAAAATGTTTTAATATGACATGTTCTTTTGATACTTCTAGTACTTATGTGTTGGAATGGTCAAACAGGCCACTCTGACCTGAAGTAATCTACATTATTTTAATAGAAAGGCTCAGTTTAACTCTAAAACAAGGGTAGTGCATGCATTAGATGTAAACTGTCCTGACAGGTTTATATTCCTCCTTGCCATGTTTCTGGTCTCTGTGATTATTAGACTTGCTTACAAAGTTGACAACAAATGCATTCTATCTTGGATCTACTATGTAGAAAAGCCGTCATGGATAGTTTGCCTTGCTTATTTGCATTCTTCATACATTTTTAGTCCTAGATATTAAGCAAAACTTACAAGAATGTTTAAGAAAGATTCCATGTACCTTGAAGAAAGAGGCACATTGGTGTAGAAGAGAGGTGAAAAGTGAAAGAAGCTCCACTTTAGTAGGAGTAGCTGGTGTTTGAATGTTCAAGTTTTTATTCTAGTACTACTCAAAATGTGGGCTCTGAACCAGCAACATGAGAATCATTTATACTTGTTAGAAATGTACAGACCTATTAAATCAGAATTTCTGGGAGTGGGTGTAATAACCTGTGTTTTAACAAGATGCCCAGTGATCCTGGTGGATGCTAAGATTTGAGAAGCATTGTTCTATTTGTGGTTTCTGATGTAGTGACTTCTTACAAATGGTGTGTGTGTGTGTGTTTGGTTGGGAGGGCACAGAGAAAGTATTTTTCAAGATGGTCAAAACATATATAAGATTTTCTTATGATAACCTCTTGGATTATTTTCTCAAAGGATGCCTTAAGCCTTTTCCTGCATTGTCTAATATAGTAGCCACTAGCCATATGTGGCTTTTATTTAAATTAATTAAAATTAAATTGAAATTCAGTTCTTCATTGCACTGGCTACATTTCAAGTGCTCTGTAGCCACACATGGTTAGTGCCTGCCATATTGGACATTGCAGATATGGAGCATGTCTATCATCAGAGAAACCTGTTGGACAGCACTGCTTTAGCTTGTAAAGACCCCCATTTGTCAGAAACTTACATTTAAAGTGACAGTATGCTCTTGTTGTAACAACACCTCAACTTATTTAAAACAATTGAATTTTGGGCTTCTCCATCCTGGGGAAACTTTCAGTCTGTGAGTATATCTTGCTGCGGCATCTGTCTGCTACAAAAAGTGCCATGGGTCTATCTCTGACATAATCAAATCCATAGCCTCTGAAATATTTGCCCTTTAGTCCAAGGCTGCTGAGCTGTCTCTTTCCATTTGGTCTTTCTATGCCCTGACCCTTTGTGGTAAGGCTTGTTTGTGCAAGATGTCTCTTTTGATACTGCCTAGAGCTTTACAAATAGTCTGGAAGAGGTGGCAAGAGAATTTTCACCTCCCCTTCTTCTAATTCCCAGCTTGGCTCACAAAAGTGTTTCATAAGAGGGTATTAATACACAAACATCACTGCTGAGGAGTTATCCCCTGAAGAATTAGTCTCTAAAGCAAATTTTCCAACAGACATATTACAGCATAGATTTAGTAATTAGACCCTTTGGCAACATTGAAGAATTTTCAGTTGATATTATGTATTATTACCAATATTAGTTGCTCAGAAATTATCACAATTAGAACAAGTGAAAAGATGTGGAAATATAGACACACTATTTTTAAAAGATATAATTTAAAGTTACCTGAGCCCAAGATTCTTGTGGATGGGAGAGGGAATGGGAATAAGGCGCTTGTGGCAATAAGCTGGAATTGAGGGGAAGGAGGTGGATAGAGCTTGGACTTGATCCTTGAATAGTCTTGACTCTGCTGTTTTACTTTTTGATGGATGCATTGCTTGTTCGTTTGTTCCCTCCCTCCCCTCTCTCCTTCCCATCCTTTCCTCCCTTCTTCCTTTCCTTCCCTCCCTCTGTCTCCCTCTTTCTTTAAAAATACTTTATTCACTTATTTATTTGAACAGTTTTAAATTCAAGCAAAATTGATAGGAATATACAGATTTCCCACATATCTCCTACTCTTCTTACGCCCTGGACATGTGTGGCCTCCCTGCTTTGACAACATCACCCACCAGAATGGCACGCTTGTTAGAACTGATAAACCTACATTGACACATCATAATCACCCAAAGTTTATAGTTTACTTTAGGGTATATTCTTGATGTAAATTCTTTGGTTTTAGACCAATATATAATCACATAAATTCATCATTATAGTATACAAGTATTTTCACTGCCCTAAAAATCATTCATGTTCTGTCTTTTTTTTTTTTCCCCCATTTATTTATTTTATTGCATTTTAGGTTTTGGGGTACATGTGAAGAACATGCAAAATTGTTGCATAGGTACACACGTGGCAGTGTGATTTGCTGCCTTCCTCCCCATCACCTGCATCTGGCATTTCTCCCCTTGCTATCTCTCCCCAGCTCCCCACCCCCCATCGTCCCTCCCCTATTTCCCCCCAACTGACCCCAGTGTGTAGTGCTCCCCTCCCTGTGTCCATGTGTTCTCATTGTTCAACACCCGCCTATGAGTGAGAACATGCGGTGTTTGATCTTCTGCTCTTCTGTCAGTTTGCTGAGAATGATGGTTTCCAGGTTCATCCATGTCCCTACAAAGGACACAAACTCATCGCTTTTGATGGCTGCATAATATTCCATGGTGTATATATGCCACATTTTCCCTATCCAGTCTATCGTCGATGGGCATTTGGGTTGGTTCCAGGTCTTTGCTATTGTAAACAGTGCTGCAATGAACATTCGTGTGCACGTGTCCTTATAGTAGAACGATTTGTAATCCTTTGGATATATACCCAGCAATGGGATTGCTGGGTCAAATGGAATTTCTATTTCTAGGCCCTTGCGGAATCGCCACACTGTCTTCCACAATGGTTGAACTAATTTACACTTCCACCAACACTGCAATAGTGTTCCTATTTCTCCACATCCTCTCCAGCATCTGTTGTCTCCAGATTTTTTAATGATCGCCATTCTAACTGGCGTGAGATGGTATCTCAATGTTGTTTTGATTTGCATTTCTCTGATGACCAGTGATGATGAGCATTTTTTCATATGTTTGTTGGCCCCATGTATGTCTTCTTTTGTAAAGTGTCTGTTCACATCCTTCGCCCACTTTTGAATGGGCTTGTTAGTTTTTTTCTTGTAAATCAGTTTTAGTTCTTTGTGAATTCTGGATATCAGCCCTTTGTCAGATGGGTAAACTGCAAAAACTTTTTCCCATTCTGTTGGTTGCCAATTCACTCTAATGACTGTTTCTTTTGCTGTGCAGAAGCTGTGGAGTTTGATTAGGTCCCATTTGTCTATTTTGGCTTTTGCTATCAATGCTTTTGGTGTTTTGAAGTCCTTGCCTACACCTATGTCCTGAATGGTTTTGCCTAGATTTTCTTCTAGGGTTTTTATGGTGTTATGTCTTATGTGTAAGTCTTTAATCCATCTGGAGTTAATTTTAGTGTAAGGTGTCAGGAAGGGGTCCAGTTTCTGCTTTCTGCACATGGCTAGCCAGCTTTCCCAACACCATTTATTGAACAGGGAATCCTTTCCCTATTGCTTGTTTTTGTCTGGTTTGTCAAATATCAGATAATTGTAGATATGTTGTGTTGCCTCCGAGACCTCTGTTCTGTTCCATTGGTCTATATCTCTGTTTTGGTACCAGTACCATGCTGTTTTGATTACTGTAGCCTTGTAGTATAGTTTGAAGTCTAGTAGTGTGATGCCTCCCATTTTGTTCTTTTGGCTTAGAATTGACTTGGCTATGCGGGCTCTCTTTTGGTTCCATATGAAGTTTAAGGTGATTTTTTCCAGGTCTGTGAAGAAGCTCATTGGTAGCTTGATGGGGATAGCATTGAATCTGTAAATTACTTTGGGCAGTATGGCCATTTTCACGATATTGATTCTTCCTAACAATGAACATGGAATGTTTCTCCATCTGTTTGTGTCCTCTCTTATTTCGTTGAGCAGTGGCTTGTAGTTCTCCTTGAAGAGGTCCTTTACATTCCTTGTTAATTGTATTCCTAGGTATTTTATTCTCTTTGTGGCAATTGTGAATGGACGTTTGTTCTTGATTTGGCTCTCTTTAAGTCTATTATTGGTGTATGGGAATGCATGTGATTTTTGCACATTGATTTTGTATCCTGAGACTTTGCTGAACTTGCTTATCAGTTTCAGGAGATTTGGGGCTGAGACGATGGGGTCTTCTAGATATACAATCATGTTGTCTGCAAATAGAGACAATTTGACTTCCTCCTTTCCTATTTGAATGCCCTTTATTTCTTTTTCTTGCCTGATTGCTCTGGCTAGAGCTTCTAATACTATATTGAATAGCAGTGGTGAGAGAGGGCATCCTTGTCTGGTACCACATTTCAAGGGGAATGCTTCCAGTTTTTGCCCATTCAGTATGATATTGCCTGTTGGTTTGTCATAAATACCTTTTATTATTTTGAGATACGTTCTATCAATACCTAGCTTATTGAGTGTTTTTAGCATAAAGGACTGTTGAATTTTGTCAAAGGCCTTCTCTGCATCAATTGAGATAATCATGTGGTTTTTGTCTTTGGTTCTGTTTGTGTGATGAATTACGTTTATAGACTTGCGTATGTTGAACCAGCCTTGCATCCCCAGGATGAAGCCTACTTGATCATGGTGGATAAGCTTTTTGATGTGCTGTTGCAATCAGCTTGTCAGTATTTTATTGAAGATTTTTGCATCTATGTTCATCATGGATATTGGCCTGAAGTTTTCTTTTCTTGTTGAGTCACTGCCGGGTTTTGGAATCAGGATGATGTTGGTCTTATAAAATGATTTGGGAAGAATTCCCTCTTTTTGGATTGTTTGGAATAGTTTCAGAAGGAATGGTACCAGCTCCTCTTTGTATGTCTGATAGAATTCGGCTGTGAACCCGTCTGGACCTGGGCTTTTTTTGTGTGGTAAGCTCTTAATTGCTGCCTCCACTTCAGACCTTGTTATGGGTCTGTTCAGGGTTTTGGCTTCTTCCTGGTTTAGGCTTGGGAGGAGGCAAGTGTCCAGGAATTTATCCATTTCTTCCAGGTTTATTAGTTTGTGTGCATAGAGTTGTTTATAATAATCTCTGATGATGGTTTGAATTTCTGTGGAATCTGTGGTGATATCCCCTTTATCGTTTTTTATTGCATCAATTTGGTTATTCTCTCTTTTCTTTTTTATTAATCTGGCTAGTGGTCTATTTTGTTGATCTTTTCAAAAAACCAGCTCCTGGATTTTTTGATTTTTTGAAGGGTTTTTTGTGTCTCTATCTCCTTCAGTTCTTCTCTGATCTTAGCTATTTCTTGTCTTCTGCTAGACTTTGAGGTTTTTTGATCTCGCTCCTCTAGCTCTTTCAGTTTTGATGATAGAGTGTCATTTTTGATCTCTCCTTGCTTCTCACGTGGGCACTTATTGCTATATATTTTCCTCTAGAGACTGCTTTAAATGTGTCCCAGAGATTCTGGTATGTTGTGTCTTCATTCTCGTTGGTTTCAAAGAACATCTTTATTTCTGTCTTCATTTCATTGTTTATCCAGTCAACATTCAAGAGCAAGTTGTTCAGTTTCCATGAAGCTGTGCGGTTCTGGGTTAGTTTTTGAATTCTGAGTCCTAACTCGATTGCACTATGGTCTGAGAGACTGTTTGTTACGATTTCCGTTCTTTTGCATTTGCTGAGGAGTGATTTACTTCCAATTATGTGGTCAATTTTAGAGTAGGTGTGATGTGGTGCTGAGAAGAATGTATATTCTGTGGATTTGGGGTGGAGAGTTCTGTAAATGTCTTTTAGGTTTGCTTGGTCCAGGTCTGAGTTCAAGTCCTGGATATCCTTGTTAATTTTCTGTCTGGTTGATCTGTCTAATATTGACAATGGGGTGTTAAAGTCTCCCACTATTATTGTGTGGGAGTCTAAGTCTCTTTGTAAGTCATTAAGAACTTGCCTTATGTATCTGGGCACTCCTGTATTGGGTGCGTATACATTTAGGATCGTTAGCTCTTCTTGTTGGATAGATCCTTTTACCATTATGTAATGTCCTTCTTTGTCTCTTTTGATCTTTGCTGCTTTAAAGTCTAATTTATCAGAGATGAGAATTGCAACTCCTGCTTTTTTTTGCTCTCCATTTGCTTGGTAAATCTTCTTCCATCCCTTTATTTTGAGCCTTTGTGTATCCTTGCATGTGAGATGGGTTTCCTGGATACAGCACACCGATGGATTTTGGCTTTTTATCCAGTTTGCCAGTCTCTGTCTTTTGATTGGGGCATTTAGTCCATTTACATTTAGGGTTAATATTGATATGTGTGAATCTGACACTGCCATTTTGGTGCTAGCTGGGTGTTTTGCCCTTTAGTTGAGCTGGTACTTGTTGTTCCTTTATATGTGTAGAGCCTCTTTCAGGAGCTCTTGTAGAGCTGGCCTGGTGGTGATGAAATCTCTGAGTACTTGCATGTTCCCAAAGGATTTTATTTTTCCTTCACTTATGAAGCTTAGTTTGGCTGGATAGGAGA
>NW_022436944.1:33241572-33242008 GCF_009761245.1 Sapajus apella | reverse complement strand
GATGGGTTTTGGCTTTTTATCCAATTTGCCAGTCTGTGTCTTTTGATTGGGGCATTTAGTCCATTTACATTTAGGGTTAATATTGTTATGTGTGAATTTGATACTGCCATTTTGGTGCTAGCTGGCTGTTTTGCCCTTTAGTTGAGCTGGTACTTGTTGTTCCTTTATATGTGTAGAGCCTCTTTCAGGAGCTCTTGTAGAGCTGGCCTGGTGGTGATGAAATCTCTGAGTACTTGCATGTTCCCAAAGGATTTTATTTTTCCTTCACTTATGAAGCTTAGTTTGGCTGGATAGGAGATTCTGGGTTGAAAGTTCTTTTCTTTAAGGATGTTGAATATTGGCCCCCATTCTCTTCTGGCTTGTAGGGTTTCTGCTGAGAGATCTGCTGTGAGTCTGATGGGCTTCCCTTTGTGGGTAACCCGACCTTTCTCTCTGG
>NW_022436944.1:33113358-33241172 GCF_009761245.1 Sapajus apella | reverse complement strand
TTAAAGTCTCCCACTATTATTGTGTGGGAGTCTAAATCTCTTTGTAAGTCATTAAGAACTTGCCTTATGTATCTGGGCACTCCTGTATTGGGTGCGTATATATTTAGGATCGTTAGCTCTTCTTGTTGGATAGATCCTTTTACCATTATGTAATGTCCTTCTTTGTCTCTTTTGATCTTTGCTGCTTTAAAGTCTAATTTATCAGAGATGAGAATTGCAACTCCTGCTTTTTTTTGCTCTCCATTTGCTTGGTAAATCTTCTTCCATCCCTTTATTTTGAGCCTTTGTGTATCCTTGCATGTGAGATGGGTTTCCTGGATACAGCACACCGATGGGTTTTGGCTTTTTATCCAGTTTGCCAGTCTCTGTCTTTTGATTGGGGCATTTAGTCCATTTACATTTAGGGTTAATATTGTTATGTGTGAATCTGACACTGCCATTTTGGTGCTAGCTGGGTGTTTTGCCCTTTAGTTGAGCTGGTACTTGTTGTTCCTTTATATGTGTAGAGCCTCTTTCAGGAGCTCTTGTAGAGCTGGCCTGGTGGTGATGAAATCTCTGAGTACTTGCATGTTCCCAAAGGATTTTATTTTTCCTTCACTTATGAAGCTTAGTTTGGCTGGATAGGAGATTCTGGGTTGAAAGTTCATTTCTTTAAGGATGTTGAATATTGGCCCCCACTCTCTTCTGGCTTGTAGGGTTTCTGCTGAGAGATCTGCTGCGAGTCTGATGGGCTTCCCTTTGTGGGTAACCCGACCTTTCTCTCTGGCTGCCCTTAGTATTTTCTCCTTCATTTCAACCCTGGTGAATCTGATGATTATGTGCCTTGGGGTTGCTCTTCTTGACGAATATCTTTGTGGTGTTCTGTGTATTTCCTGGACTTGAATGTTTGTCTGCCTTGCTAGGTTGGGGAAGTTTTCCTGGATAATATCCTGAAGAGTATTTTCCAGCTTGGATACATTCTCTTCGTCGTATTCAGGTATGCCTATCAAACGTAGATTAGGTCTTTTCACATAGTCCCACATTTCTTGGAGACTTTGTTCATTCCTTTTTAACCTTTTTTCTCCAGTCTTGCCTTCCCATTTTATTTCATTGAGTTGATCTTCGACCTCTGATATCCTTTCTTCTGCTTGGTCAATTCAGCTGTTGATACTTGTGCATGCTTCGCGAAGTTCTCATGTTGCGTTTTTCAGCTCCATCAATTCACTTATATTCCTTTCTATTTTGTCCATTCTCGTTAGCATTTCATCAAATCTTTTTTCAAGGTTCTTAGTTTCTTTGCATTTGGTTAGAACATGTTCTTTAAGTTCACAGAAGTTTCTTACTACCCACTTTCTGAAGTCTGATTCTGTCATTTCATCACACTCGTTCTCCCTCCAACCTTGTCTCTTGCTGGTGAGGAGTTGTGATCCCTTGTAGGAGGAGAGGTGTTCTGGTTTTGGGTGTTTTCATCCTTTTTGCGCTGGTTTCTTCCCATCTTTAAGGATTTATCCACCTGTCGACTTTATAGTTGCTGGCTTTCAGATTGGATCTCAAATCTTTCAGTTTGATGTTCTGTTTGTTGATGATGAGGTTATTTCTGTTTCTTGGTTTTCCTTCTGACAGTCTGGCCCCTCTGCTGTAGGTCTGCTGAGGTTCACTCCAGGCCCTGCTTGCCTGGGGTTCACCTGCAGCAGCTGCTGAACAGTGAGGGTTGTTACCAGTTTTCTTCTTCTGCTATCTTTGTCCCAGAAGGATACCCGCCTAGTGTCAATCTGATCTCTCCTTTATGAGGTGGCTCTTTGGATATATAGGGGTCAGGGAGCTGCTTGAGGAGATGGTCTCTTCTTTATAGGAGCCCAAATGGTGAGCTGTGAGCTCTGTTGTTCATTCAGAGCTGCTGGGCAGGTACTTTTAGGTCTGCTGCAGCAGAACTCATAAACTGCTTTTTGTTCTCAGGTGCTCTGTCCCTGGGATTTAGGGCTTTATGAGTTTCGGTTATGCTGCTGCCTTCTCTTTTTTTTTTTTTTTTTTTTCCTTCAGAGCTGTCCTGCCCAGCAATGAGGCAGCCTAGTCACTGACTGCTTGTAGAGGCTTTGCTGAGCTGCTGTGGGCTCTGCCCAGCTGCCGAGTGAACTTCCCTGCAGTTCTGTTTATATGGGTGTAGTTAGAACTGCTTTGGCGATGGTGGCCCGCCTTTATTGAGGTGGAGTCTCTCTGCAGTGGCGGGTTGCCTTGGCAACGGCGGGCTGCCTCAGCAGTGGCGGGTTGTCTTGGCAATGGCAGGCTGCCTCAGCATTGGCTGACTACCTCCGTAGTGGTGGGCTGCCTCGGTAATGGCGGACGCTCCTCCCCCACAGAGCTGGACCGTCCCAGGTTCAGCTGTGCTTGCTGTGAAACTCTCAATCCAGAGTTTCTGATTGTTGTTCTTTTGTGGGAGTGGGACCAGCCGAGCGTGATCGCCTGGCTCCCTGCCTCAGAGCCTTTTTTAAGTTGGTGTTCCAGTCGCCTGTTGAAGAGGTGCCGGCGTCTGTTTGTTTTCCCCTGTGGCCACTCACTGCACTGGCTTAAACAGCGGCACTGAGGTTTGTGGCGCTTTTTTTTTTTTCTTTTTTTTGCCCTGGAATCTACTGTCCTGGTTCCCTGCTCAGTCCCCTTTATGAACAGACAAATGGGCGACTTCCCGTGGCTCCAATCGCCAGCCAAAAGGGCACCCGGACCGGTGTATTTTGTATGGAGAACCGCTGCTCCGGGGTGCCGACAAAGCAGCCATGCGGGGCAAAGCAGCGGCGCCAGCTGGCACAGCCGTGCTGGCAGAAACAGCCGCGCTGGTGACCTGTGGAGCTCCTCCGCCTGGGAATTGCCTAGTCTGTGGGCAATAAAAATGCGGGCATCCATTCACCCTCTGCACTTTCACTGGGAGCTGCAATCCTGAGCTGTTCCTAAACAGCCATCTTGGATCCTCCACATGTTCTGTCTTTTCCTATCACCCTTTGCCCTTCACTAAACCCCAGGAACCACTGATTTTTTTTTTTTTTTTTTTTTTTTTTTTTTTACTATCCATAGTTTTGCCTTCTCTAGAATGTCATGTAGTTGGAATTATGTAAGATGTTGCCTTTTTAGATTGGCTTCTTTTACTTAATTAACATTTAAGTTTTCTCCATGTCTTTCATGGTTTGATAGCTAATTTCCTTTTAGCACTGAATAATAGTTCATTATCTGCATATACCAGTTTATCCATTCACCTACTGAAGGTCATCTTGGTTGCTTCCATGTTTTGGCAATCATGAATAAAGCTGATATAAACATCTGTGTGCATGTTTTTTTGTGTGGACATAAGTTTTTAACTCCTCTGGGAACATTCCAAGGACAATGATTGCTTCCTCATATGATAAGAGTATGTTTTATTTTGTAATAAACTGCCAAATTGTCTTTCAAAATGACTAACATTTTGCGTTCCCACCAGAAATTAACAAGAATTACTGTTGTACCACATCCTTATAAGCATTCGGTATTGTCAGTGTTTCAGATTTTGGCCATTCGGATAAATATATAATGGTAGCTCAGTGTTGTGTTGTTTTAATTTGCATTTCCCTGTTGATATGTGATGTAGAACATCTTTTGATATGCCTACTTGCCATCTGTATGTCTTCCTTGATGAGGTATCTGTTAAGGTCTTCGGACTATCTTTTACTCAGGTTATTTTCTTATTGTTGACTTTTAAGTTTTTTAATATTTTGGATAATAGTCCTTTGTCAAATATGTCTTTTGAAAATATTTTTTCCCAATCTGTGGACTGTCTTCTCATTCTCTTGACCTGATTTTTCAGAGGACAGATATTTTGAATTACATAAAGAAGTTCAGCTTATAAATTCTTTCATGGATCATGCCTTTGGTGTTGTATCTAAAAAGTCATTGCCATACCCAAGGTCATTTAGATTTTTGTCTATGTTATCTTCTATGAGTTTTATAGTTTTGTCTTTTACATTTAGGCCTGTGATCCATTTTGAGTTAATTTTTGTAAAGAGTCTAAGGTCTGTCTCTAGATTAATTTTTTTTTTTTTTGCATTGGATGTCCAATTTTACCAGCATCATCTGTTACTTTGATGTATTGCCTTTATTTCTTTGTCAAAGATCAGCTATCTTGTTGTAGGTATATTTCTAGGGTCTCTATTCTGTTATATTGGTCTATAGGTCTGTTATTTTACCAATACCATACCATCTTGATTATGGCAGTTTATAGTAAGTCTTGAGGTCAGGTAGTATCAGTCTTTCAACTCTATTCTGCTTTAATATTGTGTTGGATATTCTGGGTCTTTTGCCTCTCCATATACACATTAGAATCAATTTGTTGGTAGCCACAAAATAACTTCCTGGGATTTTGATTGGGATTTTGTTGATTGTATAGATTGAATTGAGAAGAACTGACATCTTTACAATATTGAGTCTTTCTGTCAATGATCATTGGAATATCTAGTTAGTCCTTCTTTGAGTTCTTTCATCAAGTTTTGTACCTTTCCTCATACAGATCTATACACATTATGTTAGATTTATACCTAAGTATTTCATTTTTGAGATACTAATATAAGTGGTATTGTGTTTTTTATTTCAAATTTCATTTGTTTATTGCTGATATGTAGGAAAACAGTTGACTTTGGATATTATTCTAGTATCCTGCAACCTTGTTATAATTGATTTACTAGTTGCAGAAGGTTTTTTTCATTGATTCTTTCAGATTTTCCACATAGGTGATCATATCATCTGAACAAATATACTTTCATTTTTTCCTTCCCAATATGTATTCCTTTTATTTTGTTTTATTTTTTTGTTTTATTGCATTACCTGGGACTTCTAGTACAATGTTTGGAAAAAAAAAAGAGTGACAGAGCACTTCCTTGCTTTGTTCCTGAACTTAGTAGGAAAACTTCTAGTTTCTCACCATTTAGTATGATGTTAACTACAGATATTTAAAAATGTTCTTTTCTCTTTAGTTTGCCTTTCTCACCCATTTTTTTTCTGCTCTAAATGTTGGAGGGGGCTCATTTCTTTCAAGAGGGGTGCTATTACCATTTTGAGAGAATGAGTCATTGTTATATAGAATTTTCCTGTCTATTATAGAATGTTTGGCCTCTCTGGTCACAAAATGCCCATATTATTCTAACCAAGCCATTGTGTCAACCAAGATGTCCCCCTACATTTCCAAATACCCTATGACTGAGAATTACTGACTGCTAGAGAGATGAGCTTGGTGGGTTTTTTGTTTGTTTCTTTTTTGACAGGGAGGGGGGTAGTAATTAGAGTTGGGGAAGATGCAGGTGCTCTGTGTGTCTGGTTCATTAATTTCTAGTATCACCTAATCTTTCCCCAGTGCTGGCAGTGCCGTTGATAGCCAATGTTATTCTATTGGGATCGGGAGAATCAGGGTCTACCACTGCAAGACTTGCTTTCAGAGGCTTGATACTAACCCAGAAACTATAGGTGGTTGTCCAAGCCACAGAGTAGATGATTTACTGAGGCTCTCACAAGAGGCTGCATTTTTATTTTGATTCACTGCAGCTAAATATCCTACATCTACTTCAAAGTAGATTGTGGTCTACACGACAGTGACCTACTGAGGGAAAAAATACAGTAAGAGCAATTTAAAGACAATCCAAGGGAGAAAGACTTTGCCAGCCATTTGCTTTCTTTCTCTGTGATTACACATATTGGCAAAGTAGCCCCTAAATTTGTGAGGCTTTGTGTAGACTATTGGGAGATCTGAGAATTGTTCTACAATTAGCAAAGAAAAGGAGAACACTTTTAGACATCCTGCCAAGTTGCCCACATAGACTATTTTGATTACAAGAATGGAAACTCAGGTTACTTTAAAAATGGGAGGCTTAACTAAAGATGCATGAGAAAATAAGGAAAACAGAATTTCAGTCATGTGGCAAGTCTGCGATGAATCTCAGGGGCCTTTTAGGATGAGAGAATAGTCTGGCTGGGCTTCATGGAGTCAGGACTTAGAAGCAGGAAGATTGGTCTGATCCGTTGTTAACTCCAGGGTATGTCTGCACTAACAGTGTTGGTCAGTCCATATTGTACTTTTAGATCACTAATGTGTTCCAGCATTTCCATCTTAGATTCTCTCTTGTTCCTCATGTTCCTGCTTCCATTTATTATTCCCACAACCTAATTGATGATCTGTGTATAGACTAAACTCCAAAATAAGAAAAGGAGTATGATAAGTTTTGTAGTAACTATCATCCTGACTAGTCAAATCTCTATACCATGCAATTTTAGAGGTACTGATGTTCTCTCCCAGTCCAAACAGCTTCGATTTAGGCATATTTACTTTACTAAGGGCTATGGGTCTGGCAGTTTCTCTAGAAGAAAGTAATGGTGAGGTAGACTGAGACACCACAGCAGTGCTGGGGTAGAACATGAGACCTCAGTCTAGTTAACAACCCTGAATTCTTAACTCTTGGAAACAATATAAATATTATTTGCCGGTTATATGGATAACAAAGAATGGAAGATTATTCAGAAAGCATACATGTTTAGTAGCAATTGTAAAAAGCATGAATCGGTTTTTTGTTCTCAAAAAATTATGTCCCAGCGCTGAGTGGTAGGGAAATTGCTGGGCTGGATGATTGGGAAATGGGGAGTTCTATTTCCCATACACATATCTTATTTTTTGCATCTGTCAAATTTGATTCTCTTCGCCACCCACATGTTGCACAGGAATAATGACGAGGTGACTTTCTAAATGTTGAAAGACATTTTGACGTCTTCGACAAGCGTTGTTCAACAGCTGGGTTTATAAGACTTCAGTTGGGATAAAGGAAAATAATTTGGCTTAGTACTCTAAAAATAAATTCCATAGAAATGTTGACATTTTGGGGATTACTACCTAACAAAGTGGACTTTAAAATTTTTACAGTGTGTTTTGTTCACTTCCCCCTGGTCTTAGAGCACTATTTTCATTTGAGCCAATGATTGAGTGTGCTTTAAAAGGGAATGCATTCTGATATTGCAGAAGGTTCTGTCTCTATTTACGATTCTGTGTCAGGGTAAGAATGATGGTCCTGGCACCATTTGGACCTACATAGCTGTGAGTGGAGTGACCCATGGCAGCACAAACAGTCCATCATTACACTGAATTCATTTAAGGCTCTTACACTTCCCTTTAAGTAGCTGGATCATTGTGGCACCACATACAGGGAATAAGTTAGTATTTCCTTAGAGATACGCAGCTTTTGTTGAAAGAGAGTCTGAAGAGAAGTGGCTCAGCAGGGCTTCTTCAACTGCTCGTTGAGGAAAGAATGTAGTTTGTTATTGAAGCGCAATGGGGATTGGGGTCCACTTTCTCAACCCACTTGCTGACTGCAGAGGTGAAAAGAGCAGAGATAAAACGTTTGCTTCAGTTTCTCTTCTGACTCTGAAGATCCTCATCTCTGTATTGAATTTTTAAAAATAAAATGGGAAAAATATAGACGTGTATGTAATTGGTTTTAACATATATCCATGTTTCTTTTGAACAGGAAGATTTGTATGTAGATAACCACATGTTGCCAGGAGATTAAAATCTTCAATTTTAACTTTTAAAGAAGCATTAATCTTATAGTATAAGTGAAAGAGTAAGTAACTCAAATTTGTACATATACAATTTTTCTACAAAAATAAAACAAAATGATGTTTGTTCTCATAGAATTGAGAATTAATTTGCAGCCCTTGTTGAAGATTCTTTAGCAATAGTAAAGACATCTGCTCTCTTCAGGGTGTAAAGAGATTCTGAAAGATGGCCAAGAGCTAGGAATCATGAATCCTTTATTCCCATTCTGCCATAGGCTACTTGCTATGAGGTTCCTGCAGAATAAATGTGCATGGGGGTGGTGGAGGCAGGACTTCTCCTGCCTGAGGGCCTGGGACTGAAACCCCCAGCTCTGAACTGCCCTATTCTTTCTGTGAACCACGGGAAGAGGCAGTTCTTCTCAACCTTTTTCTTTCCATGCCCACTGTTGAATCTTCCCCTTCACTTTTCAGACAAACAAAGCTGAGGCTGATGCCATGTCCTCAAACATGACCCATTCCTATCAGCACACCCCTTTAGAGGGCACGTCACAGACAAGGAAGAAGGCACACAGGGAGGAGTATGCTTCCTCTGACTATCAAAAGCTATTTCTTTTACACTAGAAAGAACTTACTGGATCACTTCTGAAATTAATTATTATCATTGGAACAGTATTTACCAGGCATGAAATGTTAGACATTATTTAGAGACTCCTAACTTAGAAAATAATATTTTTACTTTGAGAGAACAAAATCTCATATTAGTACAGTCCTGGATTTTAACTTTTGGTTTCCTCTGGTGTTTCCCCACATACCACTCCATTTTTTCCTTCCATTAGCCCTGTTACCTTAAGTTCTTTAATCTCTTTGCATCTATTCTTACATCTTTATTTTATTTTCAGAGTACTATGGTTCCCAGCTGGCTGCAGGACAATGCGCTTCGTAACTAGGCATAAAGCCACAGGCTGACTCCAACGTCCCTGTCTGATTTTCTTTCTATTCTTTCTATGCACAAACTTCTCTTTTACCCAAACTGGCCCTTGGTCTCATTCCTTTCTCCCTGTCTAGAATGCTCCGGTTTCTTTTCAGTGACCACTTGGTAGCATTGTTAGACTTTGGGCCCTGTAGCCACATAGATGTGCATTTCTATACTGTCCCTATCATTTTTTAGAAATGTGACTTTGGGCAGAATATTTAATTTCAGCCTCAACTTTTTTTACTTTTAGAATGGGAATCATAACTACCTTATAGCATGCTCATGGGCATGGTACTTAGGAAACTGTCCTGCCAAGGTTCTGTTTTCTGCCTGTTCATCCCAACAGTGTGCATACATGATTTCTGGTGAAGTTACTGAACATCAGAATTCCAGAGCTGGTCTACGTCACAGTTCTTGGTTAACCATCCTCTACCTGCCACTTTTACACCTTTACTAACCACATCTTCCTTTGATAGGACCTAATCCTATCGGTGAGTACCTAAAGATACATTCTCCTCCTACCTGTGATTGTGAAAACTATGTTCATGGACATTCAGAATGTCCAGGTATATCTGCCCATATCAGAAATTGACAGCAATTTTATGGCCAACCTTGAGCACAAATGAACATCAAATGCTGTGATTACAAAGAATACCTCTTTAAAACAAAGTTTTCCAAGCTCCAACCAACAGCTTTTTATTCTGAATATCATTTAATAAAATGCAACATGACATTAACAAGGTTGCTTAGTCAAGCCTTTGGAGTTTATTTAAGCAGACTCTGCCCCATATTGATTCCCAATTACAGCATGTTTAGCATGAATTGAACCTGCCAGTGTTCTCAAACAATGTGATGCTCTCCCTGCAATTCTGCCCTTCTCTGTCAGCTACAAGAGTGTCAGTGTTTCTTTGTTTATTCTATTTAAAATATAATTCTCAACCTCTTGCTCAAATAATTTAAGCCATATGTGAGGTCTATAAATTTTGGTTTCTCAAACTACCACCTTCTGTCCCTTCTCACTATTTCTTACTCCTTCTTCTCTATTTTCCTTATTGTCTCATGTACTAAGATATGACTTCAAAACTTTTTTGTCCTCAAAATAAGAAATTAATGCTTATATTTTTCTAGTTTGATCTATTTTTAGTAATAAGTGTGGGCTGCTAATTGTGTATATATGTGGATTTTCATGGAATTAACTTTGTCTCTTTTTGTCCATGAGTTTATTGGTGAAAAGACACAAGTATAACAGCTGAGATTCTTCTGTATTCTTTGGTTATTTATGTCATTGCTAATTGAACCTTTATTGACTGTTTAAATTTTGTGATCTTATATGTTTTTACCACAGGCTCTTAAGAGAAATATATAAAAGACCATGGGAAAAATTGGTGGTATGAAAGAAATCTATCAGTATATTCTTCTCAGATACCTCTTTTTGAGAAAAATCAAGATACTTTTAAAAAGATTCATAATCAGAAATATTACCTAGTGTAGCTTCTTTGAATGGAGAGATTTTATAGGCTAGCAAGAGGAGCTTCTAACCTTTCTTCTTCATGAGCACTGATGATAGAGGGGGTGACTGTTTGAGTGCATTTTAGATAGAAGAAAGGGAGCCCGGTAACAACAAACTGTGAGACTGCTTGTACGAGGCTACTTGTTAATCCTTCTGAAGGAGAGATACCAGGGCCTCTGCCATACATCCTTCCATACTAGAAATATTCATAGTTGGAGGAAGCAAGAAATGCAGCCTTTGAGCAAGTTGGATTTTTTTTTAACTATTGGTTTTTGGGAAAATTTTGTAATTATGGATACCAGGAGAAAAAAAAGTAAATGAGAAAAGAGATGTATAGCAGATCAAATATGTGGCTGCTTTGTTGAGTTGTGTAAGGTCAAATATTCCACTCCACCTTCATTTTTAAATAAACCTCTTCTCTCTGTTTCTTGCCTTTTCAGCTAATCAGAACTTTTCTCCTGCTCTCTTCTGTTCTCTCAAGGATTTAGGAAAAGAGCTGATGGGGTTGGCTGGGCCTAGGAAGGATTGACAGCACCTTCAAGGATTTACTTCTGAGGAGTGGAGAATAACTTACCTCTTGTTACTCTTCAAGCCTCAGACGGGAGCTCCCCCCTAGCCTAGCAGTTAGCTTTGCTACTGCAGTCAGGTGTACTCTCTCTGTCCATCTTTTCTGTTTGGGGTTCCCTTCCTGTCTTTTGTTTGGCTCTGAGACATGTGGTTAAGTGCTTTGGCTACTCTGGTGCCTCCAGGCCCTCTTGCCCAGGTTTGAAGGGATGGGGTAGGAATGCTCCTGAGGGGTGAAAAGCCCCCGGAGAGGAGACCAAGAGGTGCCAAGGGCAAAGCCCAGTTTCACCATTCTGTTCCAGGCCTCCATGTTTACCTGGCATTGCTTCTTAGGCTAGGGGACTTTGTTACTTATTATAATTATTTTCCTCAATTACATATTTTGTTTCCACCATTAGATAATGAGGCCTCTACAGGCCTGGATCCTGCCATGTGCTTCTCTTGCATTCTTTGTGTTGCCTGCAGGGTGGGAGGCTCATAGCAGGAGGCCAGGTGTGGGGGTTTCATTGCATTAATAATGTCTCTTTGTAGTTGTCTTAGTTAGGGCTCTTACAACAAAGACTGGGTGGCTTAGAAATAACAGAAATTTATTTCTCACTGTTCTGGAGGCTGGAAGTCTAAGATGAGGGTGCCAGCATGGTTAGGTTCTGGTGAGGGCTCTCTTCCAAGTTGGAGACTGCCAGATTCTCATTGAATCCTCAAATAGTGAAAAGACAGCGAACTGGCTCTCTGGCCTTGGATTATAAAGGCGTTAATCCCATGTATGAGGGCTCTACCCTCATGACCAAATCACCTCACAAAGACCTTATCTCCTTATGCTTCACAGTGGAGGTTAGGTTTTCAACATGTGAATTTGTCTTAGTCATTCTCTCTACCTTCACTTACTTACCATTCTTTTATTTTTTGTTAAACATATACTTAGTAATTACTTGCCTGGTTCTTGCTGGAATGACTTTTTTTTTTGAAAGGGTCCAGATTCTGCATACTTCCAAAACAGTCTGCTTTAGTATTGATTTGTCCATGTCTGCCTTTATCTGTTGAGTTGAATCTTAAACTTCCTCTTTTTTCTTAACTCTATGAAGAACCTGCAATCTCAGGAAACATGAGCTCCATTTTTAACTGAAAGGGCTTTCCTGCTAGGAAATGGGAGAGGCTTGGGTTTTTTTCTTTTCAGATCTCACATAAATTGGCTATGAGGCTGCAGAAGAGTTAGGTCACTTCTCTGTATAAAGTATTCTCAGATCGTGTGGGTTAGGCTCATAATTGGGAAGTTTATCTGGTGTTCTAACTCAGATTGTTCTCTCTGTTACTTAGGTTCTCCATTACATGCAAAATCATTGTTTTTGTTAAAGTTTTTCTGTTGTTTTGTTCTTGTTGTTTAATGCATTTTTCTCCTGGCCAGATCAGTTTTTTTGAGGGGCAAGGACAAGACCTAATTCTCACATATCCCTGGCTACCCTTTTTATCCCTGTGGACCAAGCATGAGATTCCATTCAAAGTAGGTGATCCATAAATGTTTTAACCTAATTAGACACATGCATTTTTAGAATTCAAGAGGAAGAAATTCCCTAAATACATTAGCATTTAAGCACACCTTGGAGGTCATCTGGTTTACCACCTCATTTTTTGATCATCAGTGTATTGGTTCCATTATTCCTTTCTTCATTTCTTTTGTGCCAGGCGCTGTGTGAGGAGCAGGGGATATGAGGTAAGGATAGGCATAGAGTTTGCCATCAGGTGGAGAAGATAGATACTGAGCAAGTAATTAAAAGTCTAAGGAGCGCTTTAAATACCAAAAGCTACAAAAGCCGGTGATGGGGAGCTGCATTGTGGTCTGAGAAGGCGTTTATGAGGATGTGATGTTTAGGCTAAGGATTATCAACCCACAGAAGGGAAGTGACTTGCCTAAGGTCAGTCAGTAGCTCACGTGTAGCAGAGCATGGCTTGTAGCACAGATTTCTGCCCTGCCTTGGGCTTCCTATGAGTTTTGTGGGGGTGCTGAGAAAACGCTCATTGTTCAAGTACTTTGATTTTGAATTCACTGGGGCACATGGCTTAGCTATTCTATGAATAGCTTACATTTTGATAATTTTATGGACTGTGTATCCCCCAAATTCATGTTTTAATCTAATCTCCAATATGATAATATTTGCAGGTGGGGTTTTGAGAGCTAATTAGGTCATGAGGATGAAAATTCCTTCTAGAATTTGTCCACCAATTCAACTTCTAGTATTTGTCCAACTTCTAGTATTTGTCTATGTTGTTATCTTTCTGAAAGGCAGTTTGGCAAGATCTATAAAAATGTAAAATGTATGTATACTTTGATCCAGCAATTCAACTTCTAGTATTTGTCTAACTGCCTAGCCATGAAATGATACATGCACAGAGATACCCACTACAGGTTTGTGTTTGTACAGAAAGACTGGAAATAACCTAAATACCTATCAGTGGAAGACTTGTTAACTAATTAATTATTAGGAAATTAGATAGTAATACATGTTAACTGTGGAATACCATATGATTTTTAAAAAATGATATAGTAGTTGTTTTTAATGGAAAGATATCCCTGACATTTAAAACAATTCTGACCATTTATGTAAAATTGTTTGTAAATATATGCATGTATATGAACATGCAAGGTGTTCAATAAAATCTTAGCAGTGTTTTTGCCAAGTGATTTTTTAGTTTTGTTTTGGCATTTTGCTGTGTCGTTTGAATGTTTGTACAATGATCATGTCTCATTCTTAAACGTCACAACAATATTTAAAACATGCATGGTCCTATTGACCAAATGTTTGCAGCATCATCTAATTAAGTCAGAGCATTAAGTGGGTAGAGAGGATTGGACATTGCTTTCATAGAGCATCTGTTAACTGTATAAGCCTTGTAAAACTAGGGGATATGACTACAGAGAGGTGTCCTTGTTCCCTAGGAGTTTAAAGTTTAGAATAATTTCAAGGCAATATGTTACTAAATAGGCATACTGCACTTGTATGTGAAATATATAAGTACCCACAAAGGAGAAATTTTATAATGGCATGTGTTTTCAGATCTATCACTTTACCTTGAGTGTTTACCCAAATATGAAAGGAATATCAGTGAGTGCTTCACACTGAAGGGAAGGGATTTGGGCACAACGTGTAGACCTCCAGTACCATTTAACTGGGTGTTGCTGCGAGTTTTGGCACTTATTTTTTGAAAGGAACTAGTAGTTTCCTTCATTGGCAATTCATTAGGTATCTTAAAAACCTGCAATTTAAATCTGATAGCATGGACAGTGAGTCTTCTAGATGGCAGTGTTGGAAAGAAAGTCCAAGAAGTATTTTCTAGGAGAAAAGGTCACTTATTAGGTCACTTTTGCAAGTAAAATCAGTGCTTAGTCATTCCTTCATGCAGTTTTTCTTTTCTGGTGTTTCTTCAGGAACGTCATATTTTTTGACATTGGAAAATCATAACCTATTAACCCAATGCATAAACAATAGCTAGGAAAGCATTTTAGAGTTTTTGATAATTTTATTATTCTCTGTTAACATCTCATTCTTTATTGTAATTTTCTTTAGGCTCAGAGAATAAAAACATCTGTCTCTAGCTAATGGACCAGTAAGATAGTCTTTTGGGTCAGTAGAATATGAGCCTGTCATCAGAAGAATCCGGATAGATTTAAATAATTTGGTTAGTGAGCTTAAATCTTTAATGTTCTGTGCCACGCATTCTCCTCTTTTATTGTCTTATAAGAATTTGTGCTAAGAGGAATCTTTGGAAACATTCTAACCCAGGACACACAAACTGCCTTAGAAATCTGACGTAAATCTCATATAAAATTTACTTACACATAATTAAATTTGTTTTAGTCTAAAATCTAAGGATGTTATTTAATGTCAGTTCATTTCCACAAAGATTTATTAAGCTTCTGTGGATTCAAGTGAGAATGGAAGGAAAAGGATTGGAGACAACTCTTCTGAGGACTTTTGCCAATCACCTGAGCAATGTGAGCTTCGGCACTTTCAAGTGAGATCATTCAAAGATGTTACATGTTTTTCTCCCTCTAGGCCTTCGTGTGTATGAGTGGAGTGTTGAAGTTAACCAGGCCATGATTTTGCCGAGTGAGCAGGTCCACACTAGAGTGGGGATAGAGTTCAGTGTGTATGGAAGGGAGTGGTTATGACAGCTGAATGTGGAATTTAAATTGACTAAGGAGATGAGTTTGGACATGAGGAGGGTGAGGTATAGTGAAAAGGTGTAGTATCCAATGGGTTGCAGGTCTCAGTGGGGTCAGAGACTTGCTGAAGTTGTGGTATCAGAGGTGGGAAATTGACAAGAGATGTTGGTGGTAGGAGAGCAACGTGGAGAAATGTCAGCTATGAACTAGTGTGTGACCTTGGAGTGAGGACAGAGGACAGGGACTGAAAAGCCATAGTATTGGAATTACCATCTGTGTGGATACTGAATTCACCTAGAGTCATGGTCACACAGGAGTGATAAAGAATGACAGGGAACCAGGAACCCAGATCTTCCCAGAATGAGGGAGAGTGGACAATACAGTCTGATTTTGTGTGATTCAAAGCTCAGGATTTTACAGAAGAAGAAAGGAGGGACAATGGTATAAATGTGATAAAGATAATTCACTCCACCTCTAAGCCTCGAGGTTCGTAGAATGTGTGGAGAGAATAGTCACCACATAAAGGTGCTAGAAGTGGGGCAAGCAGTGGGATCTTGCTGATGACTAAGTTCCAGAGAGCACAGGGAAAGGATTTCAGGCACTGGGGAAGGGTGGGTGATAGGGTCAGGAAAAGGAATGGAAAGGGCCATATAGCGATAAAATTTTAAGGTTGAGAAATGACTTGTGAATCCTTGAGGGCTTCTCCTAGTATTGTTAACAGAGATAAAAGATGTAATTAAGTTAGTCCTGGTATTCTCAAGGCTATTAATTTATAGAGTGGAATGGAAGGGTGGACAGCACCCAGGGTTTTGGGTCTCCCACTGGAGTCCTGCTTGAGGGGGTGGTCTTACACAAAGCACACAGGGCTCCCATTTAACCCCAGCCAGAGGAGGGGCTGCCTTAAGACCAAGCATTCATGACCCCTGTCCAGGGAAGTATAATGAACAACGGAGGTCCTGGAACATTCTCATGCTTTATTCAACTTTGTGTATCACTTCACATATTTCACCACATAGACAGCATTCTCTTGTGCCATGTTTCTGATTACTTTGTGCCCAGTGAGGACTCCTCATTCATTTATTGCTTCTTTCCTTCCCAGTTACTTGTGTCTTGTGTTTCTTTTGTCTGGACAGAAGAAAATTGTAGTGTCTGCCAGTCTGAGGGCAGAGTGTGTGTGATAGTGCCCTATAGGACTCTACTGAATTGAGATACTGTCTTCAGGAAGGCCATTTGGTCTACAAGTTTTCACTTCTAGTGACCTAAAAAGCATTCAGTTCTATTTTCTTGTCACTCCAGAAGAGATTCCACAGTACAAGCCAAAAGAAATTAAATACATGAAGTGACCTTTAAATAATCTATATTAGAGAAATTAATTTGTGTTTAACTCTTTGGGTGCACAAGATTTAAAATTCAAAATAAACTCCTTAATAAGTTCTTACTGTCTCCTTGTGGACAGGTGCTAGTTCTTTATTATCCTTATTCTTTATGTCATAGTCTGTTGAGCTCTAAACATACTTGTATAAATAAAGAGGTTCAGGAAAGATTTGCCAAAAGGACTTAATTTTATTTCTAATTTCTCTTTCTGGAATCCTGCTTCCTTTACAAGGATATTGCACAGAAACATCATTTTATGAAATACTTGAATTGTTTTAATCGTTTGTTTTTAAAGGTCCACTTTGTATGTAAGAGGACTTCTTAGATTTGAGTCATAATTTTCAAAACATAGTGAAGGACCAAATGGGAATATAAAGGTTGCTTAGAGAAATAAACCTTTTTTTTTTTTTAATGGACAGTTACAGCATGTGATAGAGTGATAGACTGAAGTGGTAGACTGAAGCAGGGGAAGATAATGTTGATGAAATTATGATTTCACAGGTGCCCCTTTCTTCCTTACAAATAATCTATCCTAGAGATCACTTATGCAGTATGTAAATAATAAACACAGCCAAAGTTGGTTTACTGGTCTTTTTTTCCAGCCAGATCTTTACACTGACACTTCCTCCCATAGTTGGATGGATTAAATTGTCACTGCATTTTTTGTGCTCTGTGTATTATTTTTTCAATTTTGTAGACTCCAAAAGTGTGGTTGTGTATAAGGATATGTACATATATACACTTATACAGGTAGACACACACACACACACACACACACACACACACAAACTCTCTCTCTCTCTCTCTCTCTCTCTCTCTCTCTCTCTCTCACACACACACACACACACACACACACACACACACACTTCCATATGCAGAGAGACGCCTGACTCTTGGTTCACATAGTTTTCCATTAATCAGAATGTTGCCTATTGCCTTTTCCAGCTATGGTAGATAACTAAGTTTACTGTAAATGTAGTTGTATTTGGCCAGTTCTTTATATTTTGCCTCACAGATAAAACAATCAAATTCGTTTTAGGAAATCATAAAGTCACAGTTCTCTTGAAGAGGGATGTAGCATCTTGTTTTCTCTTTGTGGCTCAAGTCTGATCTCTCCACCTCTGACCTAGTTTTGAAATTTCGTAGCTCTAGTTAGTACAAAAGAAACCCATTTTTTTTTCATGTTCCAGAAACAGGTTCCTTCTTCCAAAACAAACAAACAAACAAACAAAAAAAAAATGAAAGGACCGCAACATAAGTTGCTTATTTTCTAATTAAGAACATCTATGCTGCATTTAATTGATAGCTTCTCAACCTTATTTCCAGCAAGTTGTTTTATTCATAACTGGGCCAATTCTTACTAAATTTTAAATAATTTATGTCCATATGGCATTCTAGTGGTTGTAAGCATTTGTACATAGCATTCTAGGAATGAAAATATCATTTTAAAATGGAAATTACAATACCAGCATGTGCCTGTTTCTACATAGTTCAGCCATTTTCAAGGCTTAAAGTGGGTGGGACCACACATCTGAATTTTTCAGTATAATTGTGGGGTTATTAATGCATGGCAATTTTGGTTCTATGAACAAGGAAATAGACTGTGCTGGAGTTTCTTCTGTAGTGGGTAAGTATATCCTCTAAGTTAAGTGTAAGGATTCAAAGCAACAATAGTTATGTAAAGCTACTCTTGCTTCATTAGCATGGTTTCTTTGAGGATTTTATTGTCATAATTCTTCACATGTACTTATAT
Organism: Sapajus apella; assembly: GCF_009761245.1. Taxonomy (NCBI): domain Eukaryota; kingdom Metazoa; phylum Chordata; class Mammalia; order Primates; family Cebidae; genus Sapajus; species Sapajus apella. The sequence goes on along the minus strand of NW_022436944.1, from coordinate 33,223,309 downwards.
TCCAATTACTTTACTATATTTGTGGCCCAAACATGACATTCCTTACTAGTTTCCCATTGATTTACTTAGACTCATATTTTCTGTGAAGTAAAGACCTTCTTGGAGCTTGGGATTTAATTGATGTTATGCTGGGATAACTACCAAGTTCATTCCCATTGCCATCTGGTATGAGCCCCTTTAGTCTTGTGTGTGCCTGCTTGCACAGTGATCTCTTCAGTCAATTTTGTATTACTATATTGTTGTTTATAATGTACATCTCATTTATTTTATACCTGTTCTAGAAAGGATTTAGCATTGTTCACAAAGATGCATAAAATATAGCAACTTAAAATTTAAGCGTGTAAGCAATAGAAGAAATAAGGAAAAAAGGCAGGATAATAAGAATGGAACTTGAAAAGGGCTGAGAAATTGCTGATTTTTAGGACTGCTATTCATGCTTTTGCGTGAACACATGTGAAGCTTTGGGCATCATAGAAACCATTCAGGAAGGATCTCTACTCCGTTATGTAATATCCTTAGTATAGAAACAAACCATTTATTTTCCCTTTTCTATAGTTTGATCAGTGTTTGTTAATTTTTAAACAGTTAATTTATTACACATAGAAGAGCAATTATAATGTATATGTTATTTATGAAGAATAAAATGCATACCCTCTGCCTAGCTTAAAAATAAAACATAACCACTGGTTTTGAAGCCCCAATGTGCTCTCTACCAATTGCATTTCTCTCAGTCACCTACTAGATATAATTAATATACTACAATTTGCAGTTATTCTTTACTTTTGTTATATTTTAACATCTCTTTACAAATACTTAAGTACAAATGAAATTATAACATGCATATTTTTTCCTGTGATCTTTGCATCTTGTGCTCAGCACTGAGATTCATCCATGTTGAAATTTGTACCTATAGTTCATTTTCACTTGCGTCAATGTGTCCTACTTATCCTTTCCCTTATGAACAACAAACGATGCTATCAATATTCTTATTTGTTTCTCCTGGTATGACTTACTTTTGTATGTCTTACATAGGTACATATGTGTGAGACTTTCTCTAGGTTTTAGAATTACCAATTTGTTGTGTCATGGGGATAATCAGCTGTGTATATTAAGCTTTACTAGATAATGCCGAATTGCTTTCCAAAGAGATTTCTGTTCTCACTACTGTAAGAGGAGCTCTTGTGCTTCACAATCTTATGATACTTGGCATTGTCTGATTTTTTGATATTTGCCCATCTGGTGGATAATTGATGTATTCTTTATAAAGGTATTGCTAGCCCAGAAGCCTGGCACCAGAGATGTTATATATTTCCTTCTCATCTTATTCGGCAGACCTTCCTTCACAACTTCTCTCTTGTCCCTGAAGTTTTCCTTCATGCTATCCATCTAAAGCTTGACTACATCTCACCTGCTTTAGCTCTATTGATAGCATTGTTTGTTGTTCATAAGGGAAATGATAAGTAGTACACATTGACACAAGTGAAAATGAATTAACTATAGTTACAAATTTCAACATGGGTGAATCTCAGTGCTGAGTTCAAGAAGCAAAGATCACAGGAAAAAAATGCACATTATCATTTCATTTTTACTTAAGTATTTGTAAAGAGATGCTAAAATATAACAACTTGCTTACATTAAAAATTTAGAACAGATTTTCAAGTGTCTTCAGTCATGGTCCTCTGTTAATTAGCCCAACACATAAGTACCTGGTATATGCTAAGGTAAGTACTTTGCTCTCAGAGACTTCTGTGTAGCTAGGGTGGAGAGGGCCAATAGGGCTGTAAACAAATATGTGATAAATTAAAGTGCTGTGAAGGAAACATCAGGTGCTGAGATGGTGAATAACATGGAAATGAACTTTAGCTGGTGTCTTAGTTTTGTGCTGCTGTAACAAAATAAGCTGGGTAATTTATAAGGAACAGAAGTTTGGCTCATAGTTCTAAAAACTGGGAAGTTAGGGTTATAAGGAACAGAAGTTTATTTGTCTCACAGTCCTAAAAACTGGGAAGTTAATATGTACAGCAGCAATAGAAAAAAAATAGAAACTGGAAAGTCTAAAAGCATGGTTCCAGCATCTGGTGTGGGTCATCCCATGGTGGAAGGCAGAAATGAGCACATATGACTGAAGAAATCAGACTAAACTCATTCTTTTATCAGGAGCCCATTCTTGTGGTAACTAATCAACCCCGAGATGATAACATTAGTACATTAATGTTATCACCTCTTAAAGGTCCCACCTCCCAACACCGTTGCATTGGGGATTAAGTTTCCCACTTGAACTTTGGGGAATATACTCACATCATAGCAGATGGTATGGTCAAGGAAGGCCTCTCAGGCAGGTGAATTTAGCTGAGACATGACCAATGGGAAAAGGTTAGCCAGGTGTTGTAACTTGTATGTGTGGGGCAGGTTGGACGGAGAGAAGGAAACAGGCAGCACTTCATGCCAAGAGGTTGAAGTGTGAGGAACTCAAGGCAGTATAAGACTGGCATGTTTAATAGTTGTAAGAAGGCAGATATGTCTGGAAGGCAGATGTGAAGAATGGACTGAGGATCATGATTGAATGAATATTTTGTGTTCAAAAAAATCACAAAATTTTAAACATTTGCAGCATCTGTTACCTGTGAGGATACAAAGTGGGGTCCTTGCCCTCTAGAAGTTGTTCATAATCGTTTGGGGTGGTGAAGCACATAAGAAAACTGTTAGTACTAAATGCCAAGTGAGCTGTATAAAGAAGACATGTGTTATAGGATTAGAAAAGGGAGAAATAATTGTGGGCAGAAGCCATCAGGAAAGGCTTCCTAGGGCAGCTGTGAGGCTCAATACTGACAGGGAAGGATAAGTAGAAGTTAAGTCGTAGGGAATAGAGAAGGCATTCCAAGCAGGACAAAATGGTGTACATCCATGTTTCGATAGAACAAAGGGAGACTGGGAGGTGAATTTAGAGAGAAAGCCATTGCCAGATTGTGAAAGCCCTGGAATTACCTCTCTTCCCTAAAGATGGCACCATCGGTAGAGTAGTAAACGGACACACTTCACCTTTTCATGAGGATGGAGCTGATGGCTCTGGTTTAGAAGACTTTACTAGGAATGCAGTTTCTTTACAAACAGTAACTTTGCATTTATGATTGCAGACTAATTTTGTTGGTCCTGGATTAATATCTTACAGGTTACATGGTTGATTTTGGTTTGACATTGGGTCTTTACATAAGAGAACCAGTTCTTTTTTTTAAAATAACCTAAGAAGTGATTAGACAAATGCATACCTAGCTAACAAAATAAGGGCACTTTACTCCCTCAGGACTCCTTATGTCAACAATAGTGCAAGGAAATTGTTGAGGCAGCATGCATCTGGGGGACTGACTTATTTAGTTTAGCTGGGATCAAGTCACATCTTTTAAGATCCTGTAGGAATATAAGGTCCAGCTCAGTATAAGTCCTTTTATTTAAAATCCAAGCCCTTCTTCTCTATACTTGATCCTTTATTTAATACCCAAACTCCTCCCTTGGCCTGCTTTTAAGGTAGAATTAGTGATATCATGTGAAGCTCCTGGCTTCCAGCTTCCTTCATTTCTTAAGACTTTTTATTAATATTTCTCCATTATGCCTGTAGCCAGGATTGGTGCATGGTCTGTCAAGCCTTTGTCTGTCTATTTGGTCAAAGTCCAGCTGTATAATTGTCTCACCTCACTCTTATGCTTCCAAGAGAGTGTACATTGTTCAGTCTCCTTGTCTGCTTTTCCACAGTATTTTGTATACTTACATATTCTTTAAATGTGTTCATTTAATATATCCTATTTGTATTCACTAATTTTACTCATGAAATGTCATTCTAAATTTGTCATCTTCCTATCAGAGCCTACTGCTGTATTTTTTGCCCAGTTTTCTCTCATGACGCAATACCATAAACCTTACCTCATTCGACAGTGAGGAAATGTCCATGAAGACCCTAAACAGTACAGAGCACTCGATTCTTTTCCTGCTCCCTCTGGAAGCGCTAGGTAACATTGCAGTATAATAATCATGGTGGGTCATTGCCAGCCTTACTACATCTTTTTTTCCAGATGTTTCAAACATTTTGATAGCCTGCCATAGTCACAAAGTTAGACCCTCAAAGTGCCCAGTGTGAGATATTGTATCTTTCTTCTGGAAACGCTCTGGTCTTGGGAGAGCAGGGCTTACACAATTGAGGGCAGGAGAGGAGTGCAAGACTGGCTTTATCAAGTTATCTCTGATATAAGGCAGCTCAGCTTTGGTAGTTGCAGGGCTGTAGTGTACCTCCTGCCACTGCCCTTCTCTCCTCTTAACTTGTGGGCAGTGAGCTAAACTAAGGAAATTTAAAGGTGGATTCTCCACTGGAAAAGGCTTCAAACTCTAATGCAACCTATGATCAAGTGCTGCAAATACAGATATAAAAGAAACATACACTAATCCCTGAAGTGTATTTATTAAGAAGAGAGCGTGATTTAAATCTCGTTGCAATATTTTTTTTCATACCAAGGATTCATTCTTTATAGCAAAGCAATGTCCCTGTCCTGGTAGGCGACCCACAGAAAAATCACTTTGTTTCTCCGAATACGGTAAACTCCTTACAGTGAATGCTTTCTCTGATTTGTGTGTGTGTGTCTGTCTGTGTGTGTTTAACAGTCTCTTGTCATTAAATATGAATTACATTCGGCGCTGAAGATGGGTGTGAGGGTGCTAGGGTACTGCAGCTATTCTGCTAGGGTACAGTTCTGAACCTTCTGTTGCCTTAAAAATAAAATCAACATTTGCTGTCTTCAGTGAACTCCCATTGAGGAGATGGGGACACCAGACAGCTAACTAATGCAGGTCTGATCTCATTGAAGGTAGGAGCTCAGGAATTTTTGGTTATCCCCTCTCTATGTTACCAACATATTGTACAGTGCCTGGTGTGCAAAAGGTGTCCAGTAGGAATTCACTTCTTTGTTGTTTGGAAATAATTTCAAAATTTTAAATAAGTTGCAATATAGGCTATACCCATATACACTTTATTGTGTGTTTTAGTTTGCTAGGGCTGCCATAACAGTGTATCACAGACTGGGTGGCTTCAACAGCAAAAATGTATTTTGTTATGATTCTAGAGGCTAGAAGTCCAAGATCAGGGTGCCAGCAGAGCTAGTTTCTTCTGAGTCCTCTCTCCTCATCTTGTAGATGGCTGTTTTCTTCATGTGTCTTCACATGGACTTCCCTCTATATGTGTCTGTGTCAAAATTTCTTCCTCTTATATAAACACCAGTCATATTGGTTTAAGGCCCACTCGAAACAAATCATTTTAACTTAATTAACTCTTTAAAGACCCTGTCTTTAAATATAATCACATTCTGAGGTTAGGACCACAACATGTAAATTGGGGCAGGAAAGTTGTGTTGACTTTTTTGTTGTTGTTGAGTTGTGGGAGATCTTTATATGTTCTGGATATTACTCCTTTATCAGATATACAACTTTCAAATATTTTATCTCATTTGATAGGTTATTTTTTCACTCTACTGATATTGTTGTTTGATGGACAAAAGTTTTAGCATTTGATATAGTCAATCCCATTTGTCTGTTTTTACTTTTATTGCTGGTGCTTTAATGTCATATCCAAGAAATCACCAAGTCAAATTCCAACATTACATTTTCTTCTGGGGGTTCTACAGTTTTAGAACTAATGTTCAGGTCTTTAATCCATTTTGAGTTGATTTCTATATATGGTGTAAGATAAGGGTTCAACTTCATTCTTTTGCATATGGATGTCCAGTTTTCTTAGCACCATTTATTGAAGACAGTCCTTTGGTGTTGGTACCCTTGTTGAGAATCATTTGGCCATACAGAAGGAGCTTATTTCTGGGCTTTCTATCCTGTTATAGACACTTACTTTTTAAGTTTACCATCATTAGGAGAATCCTGATGACATTTAGGAAAGGGATCCCTGCAAATGGCATCTAAAGATATTCACACAACAGTGAGGCCAATGAGGTAAAAATAATTAAGGACAGATTTTTGGAATTAATAAGTACTTATTTTGATAAATATAAGACTATTAAAATCTGTCAAGTAAAATATAATAAATCTCAGTATAATCAGAGAATGGGCTATTCTTATTAAGGAAAATCTGTTTACCTCAGGATTTAGACAAAAGTGCTTTAGTTTTAAACCTTAATTAATATAAAATTATTAATATATTAAGGATAATTCATAAAGGATTTCACAAGATCATGGGATTATAAATCTCTTGTCAATTACTACATTTACTGTAGAAAAAGGGGAACACAGAACACACGTTGCCAAAGAATACCCCACGGAAGTTATTTGCTTTTGGTCTTTACCACATACCTGATGGTACTTTTTAAAGCAAGCCTTCTTTTTAAATAACAGCTTTATTGAGTTATAATTTACATATTATAAAATGTACCTTTTAAAAATGTAGAATTCAGTGATTTTTAGTATATGTAGAATGTTGTGCAACTATCACTGATATATTTCAGAACATTTTTATCATCCCAAAAGAAACCTCATACCCATTAGCGGTCATGCCCTCCTACCCTCTTTCCCTCCAGTCTCTGACAGGCACTAATCTACTTTATATCTCTGGATTTGCCTATTATGGACAATTCCTATAAATGGAATCATTCTATATACAGCCTTTTGTATCCAGCTTCTTTTACTTAGAAAATGTTTCCAAGGTCCATTCATGTTGTAGCATGTATTAGCACTTCATGCCTATCTATTTAAATTGACAGATGGAAATTACATTGTTTTTTACAACATGACATTTTGAAATATGTATATATTGTGGAATGGCTAAATTAAGCTAATTAGAGTATGAATTATCTTACATAGTTATTTGTGGTAAGAACGCTTAAAATATACACTCATCAAATTTGAAGTATACAGTACATTGTTGTTAACTATGACCACTTTGTTGTATAATAGGTCTTTTGGATTTATTAGTCCTGTCTCATTGAAATTTTGTATCCCTTGAACCAACATCTCCCCAGTTCTCCCTTTTCCCAAGTCCCTAGTAACCAGTCTGTTACTCTCTGCTTCTATGAGTTCTCCTCTTTTATTATAGATTCTACATGTAATTGAGATTGTGTGGTATTTTTCTGTGCCTGACTTATTTCGCTTAACATAGTGTCCTCCAGATCTGTCCATGTTGTTGGAAATGACAGGATGTTGATTCATTCTCTCTCTCTCTCCATGTGTGTATATATATATACACACACACACACACACACACACATATACATGTGTGTATATATGTATATGTATAACATTTTCTTGATTTATCTGTTGGGAGTCATTTAGGTTGATCTCATATCTCATATCTATTGTGAAAAATGGTGTAATGAATATGGGAGTGCCTATATCTCTTCTACATATTAATTTCATTTCCTTTGGATATATACCCAGTAGTAGCATTGTAAGATCATATGGTAATTCTATATTAATTTTTTGAGAAACTTCCATACTGTTTTCCGTAATCACTGTACTAATTTACATTCTCACCAACAGTATGCAAGAGTTCCTTTTTTTCCACATCCTTGCCAACACTTACCTTTTATCCTTTTGATAATATTCATTCTAACAGGTGTGAGGTGGTATCTCATTGTGGTCTTGATCTGTATTTCCTTGATGATTAGTAATGCAGAACATGTTTTCATGTTTGAAAATATGGTCATTTGTATATCTTCTTTTGGGAAATAACTCTTCAGGTCCTTTCCCCCCATTTTTTAATCAGATTATTTGTTGAGATTCATAGAAATTAGTCAGTTTTTCCCAAGTTATATAATTAGAAAGTAGTAGAGTTGGAGTTTCAAGTTATTTGTACCTGTTTCCAAAGTTGAGGCAGGTTTTTTGTTTTATTTTCTTTAAAATCATAGTCACAGAGAGTTGAGTGAATCCGATTTCTTGATACATGGAACCAAGAAATAGGATTTTGTTAGGCTTCCTCTTGATTGTTTACTTAAATATTTATTTCCTTTAATTGTCATATTTCATTTGATTTCCTACCCCCCAACAAGCAATCACTTTAATTGGTTTTCATGTACAGATGCTTTTCAATTTATAATGGTGTTATATCCTGATAAACACAATATAAGTTACAAATGTTGACAGTGTGTTTAATACACCTAATCTACTGAACATCATAGCTTAGCCTACCTTAAATGTGTTCAAAAACACTTATAGTAACCTGGAGTTGGGCAAAATCACACAACGCCTATTTTGTAATAAAGTTTTTATAAAGAATTTTTAATCAAAATCCAGAGTTCACAGTACATTTTCTACTGAATGTGTATCACTTTTGCAGCATTTTAAAGTAAAAAAATAATAAGTAGATCCCTCATAAGCCAGGAACCACTCATATATCTTTTTGAGTGTATTATAAAATTTGTATTGTGTTGTATTCATGTATTAGAACAAGTCTTATCTCTTTTTTTCCCACTAAGCCTTGCAGTTTTAGGATCTGTCCATGTTGCTATGAGTACATCAAACCTGCTGCATCTCTTTGCTATGCTTCTCTACAGAGCATCCACCACATTTTTACCCTTTTATTCAGCCAGTGATGCTCACTCAATTCCCTCAAGCTCCCCTTCCCCACAAATAGTACTGCTGTCAACAGCTGCTTTTGATTGCACGTGAACATTCCTCTGGGAGATATACAAGGGAGTCAAATTGCTGGGTCATAATTAATTTGACTAAGTAATAATGGATTGCTCTCCAGAATGGCTCTACCAGACTTCCCTCCACTAGCAGTTCCTGTTTTCCCAACACTCCACCAATGCTTGGCATTATCCAGCTTCCTAATTTTTGCTAGGTGAATTGCATAAAATGAAATCTTGGGGGATGTTTTGGGCATTTCTTTGATCACCAGTGATTTGACATTTCTTGCTATTTTGCTGTGATTTCTAGCAAGTGGAACAACCCTACTGAATAATAATCCTAACCCTTAAGTCCAGATCATCACTATTTTTCTGTTGTTGTCCTTCATTACTCCTCCTACTAAGCACATCCTCGTGGTTTTTCCTTCTCTGCTGTAATCCCTCCTCCCTGGCACCTATCCTTTTATCTTTTTGGTAATATCCATTCTAATAGGTGTGAAGTGATATCTCATTGTGGTTTTGATCTGCATTTCCTGAGAAAAGATCAGAAAAGATCGCTGGGGAAAGATGAGAAGCTATTTAACCCATCCTGTGTTTTGATGCTATGGAGAAACAAGGAGATTCTCCTGCTTTGTACCAGCAGTGAATCAAAGAAACATTAAACTATTTGAAGGGTGAGGACAAAGGCACAAGGCCACAAGCAAGTGACGTTCCTTTAGAACACAGCTTTCAAGGAGAAGCAAGTGAATGGGCTGAAAGAGTGAGGAAGCATAAGACAGATTGCTGGTAAAGGCGTCAGGTGGTATGTGGAGAACATTAAGGTCCAAAGGAAGGAGGAGATGATCCACAAAGGAAAGTCGTGCTGAGTAATGTGGGGACTCTCGAGATTTGGGGAAGGAGGAAGGCAGGAGAAGGATTTAAGATAAAAATCTAGATTCTAGATTTTTAAATACATGTACTTTTAATAAGTCCAAACTCATCAAAATACATACTTTAAATGTGGGCAGTTTCTGTTTTTCAGTTATGCTTTGATAAAGCTAAAAAATAAAAAATAAGGAATTTTTCCATAAAAGTAGGTAGAAACACTAATAATGGTAATAATGTTTTTTGTGTGTCTGTTTCACAGTTTAGCATTCTGCTTGCACTTCAAGGAGTCAAGGATGCCACTGCCATCATTATTCATGTAAAGAGACCATGATATAGATGGGGAGAAGGACTTCCTTGAGATCTTTTGGAAGTTAAGATTGAAACTTGGATCTTGAAGCCCAAGTAGCTTATTGCCTATTTCTGTAACAAGATGTTGGAGATTGGGCAGGAGTGCTTGGGAGAAGCAGTTGACTATAACAGGAGGACAGAAAAGAGATAAAAGGAAGAGAAAAACTGCAGATGCAGAGTGTGTAATAAAATGTAAGCTGCTCTGCCCTTGAAGTTTATGGCCTATAATCTTCCACTTTAAATTGTTCCTTCAGATTTTTCTAGTGTAAATAGGTTGAGAATATTAGAGCTGATTACATTTTCAGTTCTCTCGTCTACCCATCCTCATTTGGCCAAAGGCCAAAAGACAGTTTTCCAGATTGAGATATAGGAAGGCTTTGGCAGTGGGCAGCAGTCCTTAGCCCATCTCTGCCGTGGGGCTCAGTCTCTTTGGGTTGCGCCACCTTTACATGTTAGCTGGAGTCAGGGTTAGGTCACATACAGGAATCCAGATCTAGGGATAAGCCAATCAAAGGAAGAGAAATCAAGTGCAAGGCCAATAAATCAGAATCAGGTTACCACATCAATGACAGCATTGACAGCACTCTGAGCTGGGAGGGCTGAGGGCACTGCCTCAGTTCCTCACATGAGATAGTCATGCTTGAGCCCAAAAGCAGATAGGTCCAAGGCAAAGAGACCAGGACTTGTGGGGCCGAGGCTCAAGTAGTTTCTCGTGCTTTGACTTGCTGGGCCAGTCAAAGACTCAGACAAAGGGCAAGAGAAGTGAGCAAGTGGGTACCTGGCTATTTGGGACCATGCTGGCAGTGAGCAGGAGACGCAGCTGTTGTTTTATAAATTGTTGCAAACAGAACACTCCTAAGGTCTTGGGCTTTATTTTTGCAGAGACGAAAAAGGGCCCATTTAATTGTGCTTTGTTATCCTCCTACTCATTTTTTTTTTTTTAATTGTAGTGATGGCAGTGGTGTTCAGCCAGGAGCCAGTTATATGAGGTAGGGTTCTGCCCAGGGAAGGTGCCAGGGGCAGACAGTGAGGCAGGATGTCCAGGCTACCTGGGTGTCCCGAGGACACCCGGAAACATCCATTTTAGTGAGTTGTCTGACTCGGGAAGGTCAGCACTCCACTCTCCCTAGTTTGTTCTTGGGGCGAAGGATGGATCTTGTGAAATCCTGAGCTAAATCAAAGGCTAACTATCCCCAGGAGGGATGTTTGGGTCACATTTCCTCTCTGAAGACTACTTCCACAGTTTTCAAAGAGAGAAGGCAGAAATGAAAGCACTTTCCCCTTTCTATTTGTGCCTCTAAATTCCCCTACACCTTCAGTCTTCCTTTGGCCAGGTAACTTCCTGTTGAGTCGGCCAGCTTCCCTCTGCCTGCTGCTTAGGTTTATAGGAGAGATGGCGCATTCAAGAAAGGACTCTAATCCTTGTCTTCTGTGTATGGAGTAAATAGGTACTTGGCCAGGATTCCCCGAGCTCTTGCTTCCAGGCTCACTCGTTTGCCTGCATTGTGAGGAAACAGGCAGTGTATGTGTGCATGTATGTATTTGTATCTCAGATCTTTGTTTTCAGTGATTCACGTGTGCTCCTGAGTTGCTTCTTGTGAATGACAAGATATATACTTCCCTATTCTTCTCAGTCCTTTGGGACATCCACTCATTTTATATCACCTCAGGGATGGCTCCAGGCTTCGGACCCAATTCTTGAGTGTTAGAAGACAGGTTACTTCCAAACAACAAAGCACTGTCTGATACTCCTGTGGCAATCAAGTAATGCTCTATAAAGCTACTTTGTAGAGCTGAACTGAGTGGCTAGGGTCTTTGTAGAGCTGAGCTAAGTGGCTAGGGTTAGATTAATTTTGCTTAAAATTAACAAGTTACAAGGCTGTAACCCTCTGAGAAGCCACAGAATTATTGGTGATACTTTCAGTTTTAATTATTGATAGCAACTCAGTAATTTAAGTAGTTAATCAACTCAAGAATAAATACAACTTAGCAGGAAGTAATTAAAAAATTGAGATGTTTAACTGAAAGGGATTTTAAGATTAGAAGTTATCTGTTCAGTCAGAATAACTGTACTAAATAATAACATTATTTACCAAGTATAAAACATTTTTGTCTCTTTCCCTCTCTGATGCACACACAAACATATTTTTATCATACTTGGATCTTGTAGGAAAAAACTGATCATTTTTTTCCTACAAGATGATCAGTGAAGGGACTGATCATTTTCAAATCATGTTTCCAACAGATATGTATAGAAATATTATTTTGTATGTAGTTCTCTGCTCAAAACTGTAAGAGTGTTAAGATGCTTAAAACATGATTCTTCCCTTTCAGAAACTTTCAGCCATTAAATTGAGAAGAGAATAAAAATTTGCAAAATAAAATAATAGTTGTATAAATATTGAATTCAATGGGAAGTGCCAGTGGTATATAATTAGATTCTAGAAGAATGGAACAGACAGCTGTGACTTGTGAAGGGAAAGACATAATTGGTGACTACATTTTACCAAATCATTTATTTCCTCCTGGATTTGTTCCCTTTGTGTAAAGAGGGGCCTTCAACCCTGGTCAGATGAGGTGAAATATGCAATGAATATACATTTATCTGGAACTTTGTCCAAATAATGGATTTTTCCAAAAACAGAGTTACATAAATCCTCTCAGTGATTCTTTGGGGATTGTTGAGATGTTCATGGTTACTTTTATTTTGCAGGTGCTTTAGTCTGTTTGGGTTGCTGTACCAGAATAATATAGACTGGGTGGCTTATAAACAACAGAAATTGATTTCTTACAGTTGTGGAGGCTGGAAGTCCAAGATCAAGGTGGCAAGCTGATTGAGTACCTGATGAGGGTCCGCTTCTGGTTTACACATAGCCATCTACTTTCTGTGTCCTCACATGGCAGAAAGGAGCAAAGACATTCTCTGGAGTTCCTCTTATAAGGGCGCTCATCCCATTCTTGAGAATTCATGATCTAATCGTCTGAAAGGCCCTACATCTATATACCATCACATTAGGATTAGGTTTCAGCATGTGAATTTGAGGAGGACACAAACATTCTGTTTATAGCAGCAGGTAAGGAACTGCAGGTCAGAAGGGCCCCAGCAAAGTATCATTCTGAAGTGAATGACAGTTGGGACAGGCACGAAGCTTGAAAGCAAGGAATAAGAGTGCTTGTCCACAGCTACTTTCTTGCTCACCTGCTGAGGCAGAGATGCTAGGTATGCCTTCTCTTCAAGGCAGGAGGCTCTGGGTGCAGGCTGAGTGTTTTTTGTATATAGCCAGAGGCCTTACTCCAATGCTTGGGGTGTGAAATCTAAGCTTTGCACAGATGTCTTCTTGCTACATGCCAAGGCCACAAACAATTAGGGGGAATAGACTCTTTTTACATACTTATTTGTCACCTCTTCCAAGGTAGATGGTTGATGAAATAGTGCTGTATGCTAAAGTGAGCTGCCTAAGGTTCCCTACACACGAAAAAGAAGCCTAGAGGAGAGCACAGCTGAGGGACCATTCAACTGCATTCCCAAGAGCTGTGACAGGGATAATGGCAGGGTGTCCACTGTCTGCTGCCCCTGCCCTGGCCATTCATACACATTCATTGTTGTAGAGGGTATAAGTAGGAAAAAGGAACTGATGGCTATGTGAAGGTGAGTTTCAATGATTGTGCCATTCTCTCAAGCCCTTCTTGCTATATGGAATATAGATCTGTCACCATTTCCCTGCAGGCCAGAATAAAATTCATATTTCTTTGCATAACACTGCAACTCTGACTCTTATTTAAGGCTTCAGCATTGTATCTCTCTGCCTCTATGTTCGTTGGTTCTTTGAGGAAGCAGACACCAACATGGGAATTAAAAATGCAAGCACTATTTTAACCTTTTTATTTATTGTTGTTTTGAGACAGGGTGTCACCTTGTCTCCCAGGCTGGAGTACAGTGGTGTAATCATAGCTTACTGCAGCCTCAACCTCCTAGGCTTAAGGGATCCTTTGGCCTCAGCTTCCCAAGTAGCTAGGACTAGAGGCAAGCACCACCATGCTTGGCTAATTTTTAAAATTTTTTTTTTGTAGAAATAAGGTCTCCCTCTGTTGTCCAGGCTGGTGTCGAACTCCTGGCTCAAGCAGTCCTTCTACCTCAGCTTCCCAAAGTGCTGGGATTACAGGGATGAGCCACCATACTTGACCTCTGAACTTTTTGTACAAAATACTCATTTAATGCCCACTATACCTCTAAAACAGTAACTTTTTCAATAAGTTGCAATTTTACAGTGTGAGGGGTGAGGTTAAACAATCCACTCAAAGTCACTGAGCCAATGGCCCTGGGATTTGAGCCCAGGAAGTCTGTTCCTGAGCCTGTGCTTTCAACTACCAAGCTGTTTTGCCTCTCCAAGAGGCATTACTTGGAAAGCCCCCTGCCATGCCCTGCCCCAACCTTCAGCCTGGCTTGGCTATTTCCCATGTGATCACTCTGTATCCTGTACATGCCTCTGTTACAGCACAGTGTGAAAGCACTAGAAACTGTCCTTCACTCCTCATCTCCCCACTCCTAGCACCTCACACATACTGAGTACTCAAACTGTTGAATAAATGGATTGAGACAGATGAGGGAGTTGCCCATACGTGGCACATGGACTATTAAGCTGGAACAGGACCTTGGGTTAGTTATTTTCTCCTTTTTAGATGTTTTTGCCCTTGCCCAACCTTCAGAAGTTTACTTCCTCTCTGGTTTAATACTGTCCTTAGACCTACCAAATTACAAGGACTGTGAACTGAAACGCGGCAGCTTTGAAAGAAGTCTATCTCATATAGTTCTTTGTTTTCTTTGTTTTGTCTAATTCATTTTGTGGTGTCACATTCATTGGGCATTTATATTTCTTTTCATTTCCCTGAAGTAATGTTTTATTTTTAGATCGTTCTAACCCTGAGGGCATTCCAAAGACAATGATATTTCTGGTTTTTTTAAAATAAAGGAATATATAATTTTTTAAAAGCACATTTTGCTAAGGGATTTTCAAAGGGACAGGACAGTTGAGTAATTGTGGGAGGAGGGGGGTGAAGGTGATTCTGTTCACCTTGATTCTATTGTTTTCCCCTTTCTCCTTCGATAGGGGCTAGTCCTGAGGTAATGTAAAAAAAAAAAAAAAAAAAAAAAAAGGGATATAGTAGTTCATTCCAAATATGTCACATTCCCTTAGTGTTCATAGCTGAGACCTTCCATAAACTATTTCTTAGGACATTGAAGATGAACCTCTTGACACGGTTATAGGGAGCAGAGATAAGACATCCAAGAGGTTGCTTTTCAGTTAGGAAGCTTTTCGTCATCTGTATAATGCATACCCCAGTATCATAAATGATAAGATTTTATTTTCAACCATTCTTTTTCTTGAATTAAAAAAGCAATTAGGAAATTTTCAAGTAGATGAAACCAAAGAACAGTATCATGAACCATATGTATCTAGCTTCAACATTTACCCACATCTTTTAATCCTGCTACCAGACTTGCCTGTCTGAATCATGAATGCTAGGCCTTCTGGTCAACTGGATTTTCTTCAGTGCTTGATTATTCCCTTCAGACAGACATCTCTTACTCTCACTGGAACAATCAGTATTGGACTTATTCCAGCCACTGTTTTCTTCTCTCTCCCACTCTTGAGAAGCAGTGGCCTCACATTTGGTTTGGAGTAGGGTGCTGTGCACATATCTCATTAGGAAATGGCATAGAAATTCAGATGCTATCTAAAGATAGTTTACAGGACAAAAGGGGAAGCAAAGAGAGGTGATTCCTGTGCTGGAATGATGAAGGTACCAGAGCTGCTCCTTGAAGGATTATTAGCTTTTGGATGAGTGATGGAAATAAAAATTTTTAATTGTAATGACAACAATAGCTAACATTTTTGGCATGTTAACTATGGCCCAGGCACTGTTTCAAGCACTTCACATTTATTATGTCATTACTATATGCGGAGGTGACACACAAGAACTGTTAACATTCCATTTACAAATGGGATGGAACCTGAGGCACAAGGAAGTTAATTTCTTCAAAGGCACATAGCACAGGTTTAGAAGCTCAAATATTCATGAGATCATAGAGCGGGAGTGAAAGTCATCAAGACCAGCCCTTTCATTAAGGAAACCATAGTGCAAGGGGTAAAGGGGTTACTCCAGAACACGCAGCGAGTGGGTGGTGCAATTGAGACTCTTCTAGGAACCTAGATTTGAGCGTGGTATGTTTCAGTTATACTAGACAGTTGTCTTCACTAGCAGAAGCACCTCATGAGGCCTCATGATGTCAGTTCTCTACCTTTCAGCTTTTGTTCGGATTGAATCTTTTACTATTTATTTCTTCCAGGAATAGTTCTTGCTTTTTACATTTTTAAATCTTGGCTCTGCAAATTATTGAACTTAGCTAACATTTAGAGAATACAGCCTGTTCAAAGCATGGTGCAAAGACAATGTAAAGTTAGAGGAAGAGTCTCTTGTCTCTTTATCTGAAATTCCAAATATAAAAAAGTTTTAATTTTTTTTTCCATTTCCTCTGCTTTATAGTCTCAAAAAAGTGACAGATGTCTGAAGGATAAGTTCTTTCCTGTCACCAAAGGCCTTGCCCACCATGGTGCTTATTCCCTTTCTTATTTTACTTTTATAATGGAAAAAGATTATACAAAGCAAAAATTGAGCACTGAAACAGATGAACGATTCTCATTCAGAGGCTACAGCAAGAGATGGGAAATAATTGAGTTATAAGAATTTCCCCTTTCTAATTTTTTACTGCATGTTACTGTGTACTCATGATTTTCATCTATTCAGTCTGTTACAATCAATTATAGTCATTACTGTTTAGACCACATTTGGCCACTGGGAGCCTCTTTGGTTTGATTCCTGTGTCCTTTTGACATAAACCCATTAGTCTTTGAATCCTTTCTTATATTCATTGGTAATAAGATGTCCCATTATGATGTTATATTGTACTTTCTTGCTAGACTTCTTTTTTGTAAAAATTACTTTTCTTTCTTGGAAGAATAGTAGTGGTTTAGATTGTGTGGATTTTAGAAACTCTTGGAAAAAAAATGAAAGCCATTAGCTAGATCAATGCACCATTTGAGATTTTTTAAAAAGTATTTCAGCCTTCAAGAGCAATATTTTTAGAGTGAACCTCATTTTGGAAATGGAATCTATAAGGTTTCTAAATCAGGGGTTTCTATTTTTCACTAATTTCATCTTTTCTCTTGTTCAGCTCTTCTAATTTCTGTCTTTGACTGCTGAGCCACATTAAAAAAAGAAAGCAAGAAAGCACCATTATTGCTTACTAAGAACATATCACATGGAAAGAATTATCAGATCCTGACGTTGTCCAGGGAGTGCTGAAAGGAGTGGCATCCCAAATGTTAGCTGGCCTTTGTGGCCTTCTCTGATCCTGTAGCCCAGAGGATCTCCCTCTGTACCTTCTGACCTATCCAACATTGACTAGAGGGAAATCGGCTTATTCATTTTAGTGCCAGATGTATCTGGAGTTCACCTTAGTTGTCTTCTTACTTAATCTCTGCAGCATTTGAGTTTTTTTTTTCCCCATCTGTAAAGTGAAGCAAAACTTGTAAGTTTGAGGTAAGCATTAAATGAACAATGCTATATGAACAATGCTGTACACTATAAATAAGGGACTTGAGGCATAGTGAGCGTTTTGTACCTGATGAATTCTTTCTTCCTTGTGTTATATTTACTCACACATGCATGATATATGTCTGCTTCATTTCTATAAACATTTTTATTAAATATAAGACAAATACAAAAACCACATAAAGTAATTATACAGTTTAATGAACCATCAGGAGATGAGCATTTTTTAAAACATTATCCATGTGAAACAGGCCCTGCCTTTATTAGAGGGGATACTCTCTGTGGTGAACAGGACAGGGTCCTCTTTTCACAGAGCTGATGATTCTGTAGCATCTGGTACTGGCAGAGATCAGACATAGGAATGGGAGAAGACATTTCATTTGGCTAAATAAACATTGGCTCAAATGTAGCAAAAGACCTTGTTAGTACAAGGTAGAGCTCTTTGTCCACTTTGGTGTGGTTTGGACATTAGATGTTTGTATGGGGTTGGCCAAACAACCATGATATAAGAGTCCATGTCTCACTTCAATGGTTATGGAGGGACTGGCATGCCTTATAGTTTTAAATCACAAAATGATTCAGAAAAATACAGGTTTAGAAATCCTATACTTGTCCCAGAAATCTTCAACTCGCATTTGAAAAGGAAATCCAAAATGTCAGAAATCTCTGGGGAGGAACATTCAACTTTAGGATCTTGGCTCTGCTCAACTCTCAATCAGGGGTGGCCACCAGCAGTTGGCTGCAGCCCTGATAGAGGTTAATGTAACTCAGCCTAGACTTCTTCCTCTCTGGGCTCCTCCCTTGTTAAGTCCTCTGGCTTTGACTCTGCTGTGTGTCTCCTTGTCCTGCTCCCCACTCTCTGGGTCTCTGGACTTAGAGCCTTGGTGAGTTCTAACTGCTACCTCTGGGAGTCCCTCTGTACTTTACCATCCACTCCCATTCACCTCTCTTGTTCTGTCCTATTTAGATGTGATAACACTGCAGGATAAATCTTCTGGAACTATGTCCCAGGCTCCGTGCTTATAGGAGATGCTAACTTGCTTTGTTTTACAGCCCCAGTCTTGGAGATCAGACAGTGGCTTGAGGTTAACCATAGAAACGTCTTTTTGTTCTCTCTGTTCTTGTTTCCTTGCTTGTTTTTTATGCTGGTACTTTAAAAATGTCATGAAACTGTGGCATTATGACAATTAGTCCTTGGCATTGCTGTTTGGAACCAGATAAGGAAAGTTTCTGACATTAAGACTGGTTATGCCAGGACCATACTACCTGTCTCAAGTATCCTTGGGCTCCCTGGCATTGCTGGTTAGCTTGCTCTGGGCTTTGTCTGCCTAACAGGACTCTGGGTATCTTGAGAGCAAGAACTGTGGCCATCTTTATTCCTTGAAACCTGAGCACTAACTGTTGTTACCTTTCCACTGTGTATGGCAGTGGCAACCAGAAAAGAGCTGTAGGTTTGCCTGTTTTGTTGCCTAACCATCATCCAAGAGGGCAGTCTCTGTTGTGTCATTAGAGTCAAGGCTCAACTACATGGAGACTTTGAGAGAGCCTACTTTCATAAAGCAACTCTGCAGAGATGCAGATGAATACTATAATCTGGGTATTGCACCCTTTGTGGCAAAGAGAAAAAAGAAGATTGTCACTGTGTCTAGAGTGTTGCAATTGACTTTAGCGTGTTCTTTATCACTGGAGGCCCAAACATTTTAGCCTATGATGGGCATTTGGAGAATTACAAAGAAAGACGGCTGTGGTCCTTGTTGTCACAGTATCTGTGGTGTTGTGAGAGAGACAAGACCTGAAACAGCTAACCAGTAGTGTTAGAGAGCCTGAGAAGTGCATGCTAGGACAGGCATTGTGGGCTTCAGATTGACAGGAGGGCAGGAAAGGCCTCACAGAGGTGGCAGAACATGAAGGTGTTGAGTTGGACCTTCATGAATGGGAGGAGTCATAGGGGAGAGAAGAGGGCTTTGGAGGAGATCACGGCTTGAGCAAGCTAATACACACGGTGTGTTTGAGGAAACTAAGTGAAAGTGATGTAAGATTAGCCTTGAGAAGACATGTGGGGTGATAGGAATAGAGCAATGCTGAGAAGAAGGTAATTGAGAGGGAAGATTGCTACTGGGGCTGGCTTTTTGAGTAGCAAAGCTTAGGTCATTGTATTCTGCTCCTAAACTAATTCTGATTCGTTTTTATAGATCTGTGCTAGGAGCTCATCACACAAAAAAGGATTTTTGAATGATTCATGGTTCTAAGTAGTATATTCACACTAAATTTGAACATTTAGCTTGGAATAAATATTGGCATTAATAACAGTTTTTAAGGACGTTTATGATTGATAATAGACATTTGAATCACTGCTTGCTAGATTGACTCCAAGAGCTGTGGCATTATGACAGCCCTTGGCATTGTTATTTGGGACCAGTGAGGGACTTCCTCTGTCATTAAGATTGGCTGTGCCACATCCACGAATGCTGCGAGCAATTATCTGATGCATGGAGACCTGGTATGTTAGTCCATTCTTGTATTGCTATAAGGAAATACATGATGATAGGTAATTTATACTGAAAAGAGGTTTAATTGGCTCACAGTTCTTGCACAGGAAACATAGCTTCTGCTTGTGGGGAGGCCTCAGGAAGTTTCCAGTCATGGCAGAAAGAAAAGGGGGAGCGAGCTATCTCATGTGGCTAGAGCAGGAGTAAGGTGGGGTGGTGCTACACACTTTTAAACAACCAGATCTCACAAGAACTCACTCACCATCATGAACAGCACCAAGGGATAGTGCTAAACTAATCGTGAGAAACTGCTCCTGTGATCCAGTCACCTCCTACTAGGCCCCTCCTCCAACATTGGGGATTACAATTTGACATGAGATTTGGGCAGGGACACAGATCCAAACCATGTCACCTAGTCAATGCACAGGGAGGCACGGGAGGGTCACCACTGAAATGATACCAGTTGTCTGCTCAAATTACCAGTTTATGTCCTGTGCCTTTTCTATAATTTTAACATATTAGTATATTTTGAGTTTTTGATTCAAAATAAATTTTACTCTTGTGTCCTTTCAAAGAAAATGCGTATGAATCTTATTTTGGGCTGCAGTTAATTCATTTTTGATAGTCGTTTTTTGGTCTACTTTACTCTGAATGTGCCTCATGGACTCCTTTGGTGCTCTATGGGCAGGTGACTCTAGTGACACCAATTATAGGTTGTCACTCCATATAAATAGTAACTGAAGAAACAGGAACTTGACAAGGACAGAGAGGAGAAAAGATGTTTGGGAGCAGGAAAGAGGTTGGCTTAATGATTGTCTACCTTCCGTAATCCTGGATTTGTACCAGACTGCATGGCTCAGAGGTGCAAGCTATCTCTTGTTTCCTGACTCTTAGGAAACAATGCTAATGGTCTGGTTGAAAACCTAGTTCATTCATAAACTGACCTGCTGAAGGTAGGTCTGACTATCTTGAATAGACAGCAAGTAGATTTGTTTGCTGGCTGTATATCAGCATTTGGTAAAAGTTTCAAGTTCAGTTAAATGTCAGTTTAGCATGTATTCAATATGTTGAATTTATTCCTGAATCAAACTATGCAAAAATGAAAGGCTCAACTAATGGAATTAAAAGGCAAGTTCCTACTCTGTCAGCCTTGTGGGTTGAACATAAGTTGTAGATTAAAATGAGACCAGCAAGGATGAAGAACACCTTAACAATGGAAGGTGGTAGCCAGTGGGTTTTAGAGGTATGTCACTGAAACTGCGGAAACTAAGTGCAAAATGAATCCTTACCTGAGAGGGAGGGAGATCATTGTTTTAAAACTACGTAGATTCTCACTGTAGGATCTGTAGTCTTTGCCGTTAAAACAAACAAAGCAAAACAAAACACTTCCCTAAAGTCTTTCATACAAACACCTGGAGCCAAGCAAAAGGTCGTCAGGGAGCATTTCTTGAACTCTCTGGCATTTCAAGGCAGTGATGTCATTCTTATTGCTTGGTAAACATAATGATTCTTCAGGAGTCTTTTTTTCTACCATTTAATTTAAAAGGGAACTATTGCATGGCTGCTATAGTGTTGGGATTAAGTATATAGGGGTGTGAGGTCCCTGTATCTTTAGGATTCTTTCCCATCTCAGCTGTGGGCAGCACACTTTTGGGACAAACCCATCAGGAGGTTGTTTCACATTACTATAAATAAATAGTATATTCATATATTGCCAGATAAAGCTTGAGAAATCAATGCGCTACCATTTTTATAAGAATTATTGTAAGAAATTTTAAAGATGCATTTTAAGAGTGAGGCAGTCTCCCATGCAGTCAGCATCTGGAGAAACCCATTGGTTAACAGTTTGGAGTTTTTCCTTCCAGTATAATTTATATGCCTACAGGGATATATTTTTTTATTTTACAGAATTAAGATCATACTGAATATAGGGACAAGTATCTTAAATTTTCACACATCTTACAATTTACCGTGTCGCTAAATATTCTTGGAGAACTTGAAAGTGTTCTGGCATATGGAGCGCTCAGAATTTATTAACATCTCACTTTTGTTAAATGATGGTTGTCTTCTGTTTTTTACTTTTATAAAGGTGATGCTTATCCTTACACATTAGATTAGTATTTGGGAATTTTTAGGATAAATCACTGTAAGTAAAATTATCATGTTAAATATATACATTTTAAATAAACATTGCCTGAATGCTTCCTGAAAGTTGATTCTAGTTTATAATTCCTGTATAAGTATGTGACAGTGTCTATTTCAATGTAGCCTACTGACACTATTACTGTTAAAATATTTCCTAGATTCTTAGATAAAACATGGTATCTTACTTTAATTTGTATTTTTTGATTACATGAGAAATTGAACTTTTCCATATATTTGTTACTTGTATTTATTATTGTCCTGGCTTCTTCTGTAAGTTAGATCCTCTTTACAGGGATCTTCTTTACAGGTAGGCTTCCCCAGTGAGCATGAATTATGGGCCAGTCATAGCTAATAACTAATCACAAACCATGCCAAGGGACAGCTATTCCTATAGACTTGTTGACTAGATCAGTGGCTCTTATGTCTACTTAATGCATATCTGTCATAACTTTCTGTTCCTTATTTATTCTTCCTCTGACATTTATTGATTTTAATGCATAATATGATTTAGTAAGCCACTAAGGAAACCATGTGATGGGTGGAATAATTTTTCTTATCAGGAATTTACAAATTCATTAGTATCATACTTGAAAACTTTGCATTTGTTGTTAAAGAAGTTAAATACTACTGTACTTATTCACCAGCTCCTTATTCAAATACTTTGGCTTGAGGAAGACTGTGAGTGGTAATCAAGTTCATTTTTCTGTCATTAGGCAAAACCTAATTAAATGAGGCTGGAAGAGGCCGTAGAGAAATGTAAAATATTGCCTCTCCCAGCCTCATTTGGTTAGGCTTTGACTAAGGGCAGAAAATGAACTGATGAAGAAATATTTCTCTGAGATATTTCTTATTTAAAAAAACCATGGTAGCTTAAAAGCATGAATATATTGTGATTATTTTGAGCCTCTCAGAGAAAACGCATTATTTGACATCTTCTCTTACTAATCATCAACTATTCTGTCCCTGTCTCATAAGATACTGAGTCTATAAAGTATGATGACTTCAGTAGTATTTGGAGCTTCCAAATTGCAAGGCATGTCTTGGGAGGAAGACTACAGCTTCTCCTCTCCTGCTAAACTGAGGCACTTTTCTCTGATACCTGTTGAAATGGTAGAGAAGGTAGTCAAGAGGAAGCAACCCATCATTTAAGCCTTGAATTTATCAACCATTTAGTAATGTGAACAAGTCAACTTAATTTCAGAACCAGTCTGTTGAGGAACCATCTGTGAAAAAGACAGCAAATGTCTAGAACTTTTTTCCACATTGAGTAGTTGGTATACCAAGAGTGGTGTGAAACATTTCCGGTGTTTCCCAGACTCCAGGGTCTAGTAACTGCAGCTGATATTTTCTCCTACCCTCTTTTACCCAAGTCATATTTAAAAGTTTTCGTTCTGTCAGATTTTAAATTTATGATTTTTTAGTTGGGCAATTTTAAATATATTAAAATATTATAACTCACTTTTAGTCTTTTAGAATTTTTTTTTATTCCTTGGTAACTCTACAGCTGATACAATGGCCATTATTATTACTTTGATTTTTAACCCTATTTTTAGAAGACACAGTTTTTGCGTAGTGTGATCGTAGGTTGTACTCTGCATTGTAACTCAAATATTTTCACTTAACATTAAATCCTATTTTCGTAATTCATAGTATAGTCTTGATAATGTTAATAGCAGCAAAATCATTTTCCATTAAGTGAACATAACTCCCTAACCATTGCCTATTGGAGGATATGTCCATAGCTTCCAACACATTATATTCATAGTATTCATTGAAGCTGTATTTATGTTATAATACATTCATTCATGGAGGCGTCAAGTATTTAAAAGTGAAAAGTGGATTTAATAAGAAGGAAATAGAACAAAGCTGTGTAATCATATAAAATAGTTCACTTAGTCGTAGCTGAAAAAGTTTCTCTGCCATTTCTGTGGCTTGGGAGGAAAAACATATCCCATATTTAACATTTGTAGGTAAGGATTTTTTTTTTTTTTTGAGATGTCTTGCTCTATTGTCCAGGCTGGAGTGCAGTGGTGCAGCCTCAGTTCACTGCAACCTCTGCCTCCCAGGTTCAAGCGATTCTCCTGTTTCAGCCTCCCGAACAGCTAGGACTTGAGGCGTGAGCCACCATACCCAGCTAAGTTTTTGTATTTTTAGTAGAAACAGAGTTTCACCACATTGGCGAGGCTGGTCTCAAACTCCTGACCTCAAGCAATTCACCTGTCTTGGCCTCCCAAAGTGCTGGGATTACAAGCATGAACCATGCCCGACTGTAGGTAAGGATTTAAAAAGTTAGAACTGAAGCCCCACTTGGGGTGGGGAGATGGAACTGATGCCGTTTGAAGTTAGAACTCTCGGGATACCACACTCTTGTTAAGGACAGTAGGAGCTTCCTTCCACCTGGTCTATTCCTCAGGCCTGAGGTGTGCAAACAAAATCCAGAGGAAGATTTGCTTCCAGGACTGGTTCTCCATCTTTATTATGTATATGCTCTTGGCCAAGTCACTGTATTTCTCTGGGCTAGTTTCATCTTCCATTAAAAACAGAGGCATCACATCAGAACTAAAATACTTGGCAATATTCTCACTTCTGTGGCTTGTAGACAGCTTACCAGCTCAAAACTGCTCTGAGTGGTCTAGAATTACAGGGAATTAATATGACTTACTGGGTGGAAGAAATTTAATTCTTCCACAGACAGAAGGTTCCAATATTTAGTGTTGCTTTAAAACATTTTTATGCTTTTCATAATACTTCATTTTTACTGTTAAGTCAGCATATCTTGCTGATTAGAAATCTAGCTATAAGTAGAGATGCTTTTAGTTTATTGAAAGCACTAATGATGTTCTGGTGGATGGCTGTGACTTTTCTGGTGATTCAACCCCCGGCCACCTAGGAACCTGCCACTTGTGTTTATAACATTAGTCATGACAGTTAGGCATGTTGATACGTGAAGCAGACACTTGGGTAGATTAAGAAGACCTCAGGAACTTGAACTGTTACAGTTGTATAGATAGTAATATTATAGCTGAAATTTCCAATTTAGTCCTTGTTTCCAAAGGAAATTTCTTTCATGACGTGAAGATATGCAGGTCTGTTTCTTAACCCTCTCAGAACCCATGTCCCTTCTGATGAACCTCAATGTCAGTCATTCATTCTTTCTCCCTTTCCCACCTTCCACTGCACCCCGCCCCCGCCACCCTCAACACACACGAGATGCTTGTAACCAGGCTAATAACCCTTGACATAAATGGAAAGAATACTAGGTTCGTTCATTTCAGGGCTACTCAACTGTAGTCTCAGATCAACCTCTTACCAGCCCTGTGGCCTTGGGTAAGTTATCAAATCCCTCTGTTTTCTCTTTTAGAAAATGAAGACTTTGACCAGAGAATCTCCAAGAATAAAAAATCATACTTTCAAAAGAGTAAGACCTGACAGAAATAAATAGAGGCCTGGCCCCAGGCATACCAATAAAACAAGACATGCTGCTTGTTTGTGGAACTTTCTTGTCTCTTGTCCCTTTCTGCGCACCTCATCATTTATTCTCCCTCCTTCCATATCCTCAGCGTATAGCACTCAGTAGACTTCTGCTGCCACTGTTGGCCTGGTCCCTTAAAGGAGTAGCTTAGCAGTTTCAGGGCAGTTTCTCAACCACCTGTTCCACTTGTTGTGTTTGTATTCTAGCCATCCTTCAACATGCAAGTTAAATGACATTTCCACAAAGCCACATAGATTCCCTCACCTAGACCCTCATCTACCCGAATCTCTTCTGCCTACTAGCTTCCGTAACGCTTTATCTTGTTTTTTAAATTCAGGGTATTTATTGCTTCCTCTTTTGTGGATACAAATATTTCCTCTACTGGGTTGTAGTTCCTCTGAGGGTTTAATTTGTATCCCAATGCCTGGTATATTTGTTGAATGAATGAACAAATGAATGAGTGGAGAGTTAGTAAGTAAGTGAATTTGTTAATTATATCCCCTCTCAGTACTATGCCACTCACTAGTAGACCCTCAATACATACAAAGTTCTACTTTTCTCAATTTATGGTGAAGAGATTGTTAATGGCTGATATTCTGATATGCTGCTGCTTAAAAATTTTGTGTCTTAATAGCAGACCCAAAGGGATGACTCTTTAGTTCAGATAATGGACTAGCAGAGGATTATGGGATGTGTGAATACATGTAGTGAGGGATAGGGAAGTTCCATCTACCATAAGGTGATGGTCTCAGCCTATGTAGAAAGCTGGTCCAAGTTACATGTGTTACATTTTAATTTATAATGCAAAACAAAAATTCTCCATAGAACAGCAAACCCCAACCTTTTTGGCACCAGGGACTGGTTTCATGGAAGACAGTTTTTCCACGGACTTAAGAGGAGGATGGTTTCAGAATGATGGAAGCACATTACATTTATTACATACTTCATTTCTATTATTGTTACATTGTAATATATAATGAAATATTATACAATTCACCATCATGTAGACTTGGTGGGAGCCCTGAGCTTGTTTTCCTGCAATTAGATGGTCCCATCTGGGGTTGATGGGAGACAGTGATAGATCATCAGGCATTAGATTCTCATAAGTAGCATGAAACCTAGATCCCTCGCATGCACAATGCACAATAGGGTCTGTGCTGCTAAGAGAATCAAATATTGCCACTGATCTGACAGGAGGTGGCACTCAGGTGGTAATGCGAGTTTTGGGGAGTGGTTGTAAGCACAGGTTAAGTTTTGCTTGTTCGCTCACCTGCCGCTCACCACCTACTGTGTGGCCCCGTTCCTAACAGGCCATAGACCAGAACCAGTCCATGGCCCAGGGGTTGGGGACTTCTGCCATAGAACACTTAATAACTGTGGCAAAGTTGACAGCCAGCTGCTATCTCTTTGTTGCCTTGCAAATACTCTTTCCATTCAACAGTACTGTTTTAACTTTTGCCATGTGGGCCATCAATCTCTAAGCTATGCTCAAGAAAGAAGACTGACTGAGGTTCTCCTAAAAAATGATAATTGGATCATCTTAACCTCTTACACAGAATCTTCCTATAACACAGGTGGTCAGTGTTCAAAGGATCACTTGTATTCACTCCTGAAGATGCAGTGGTGGTTTTTGTCTTTTTATAGACAGGGTCTCACTCTGTCACTCAGGCTGGAGTGCAGTGGCACAATCATGGCTCACTGCAGCCTTAAATTATTGGGTGCAAATGATCCTCCCACTTCAGCCTTCCAAGTAGCTAGGACTACAGGCATGCATGACCACATGCAGCTAATTTTTAAAAACTTTCTGTGGAGATGGGGTCTTGCCATGTTGCCCAGGATGATCTCAAACTCTTCATTTCAAGCACTCCTATCTTGGCCTCCCAAGGTGCTGGGATTACAAGTGTGAGCCATTGTGCTGGGTAGTAGTGGTATTTTAAAGTGAGACATGGAGATGAGAGAGACTCTTAGGATGTCTCTCCTAATGGACAAACACAGCCTTTCTTGTCTTTTCAGGTTATTTGCTTAATGGCCTCATCTCATATAAACACAATGTGGATGGCTCTGACTCCCCTACCACCATGCATTATGCCTTTCCTATAATGTATATTAAAATAGATGACAGATGGTAAAGAGCAAAGTTGATTCTGAAAGGCTTGTTTTGTGAGTGCTTGATCTTTTTTGAGATGGAGTCTCTGTCTGTTGCCTAGGCTGGAGTGCAATGGTGCTATCTTGCTCACTGCAACCTCTGCCTCCACGTTCAAGCAATTATCCTGCCTCAGCCTCCCAAATAGCTGGGATTACAGGTGTCTGCCACTACGCCTGGCGAATTTTTGTATTTTTAGTAGAGATACAGTTTTGCCGTGTTAGTCAGGCTGGTCTCAAACTCATGACCTCAGGTGATCCACCCACCTTGGCTTCCCAAAGTGCAGAGATTACAGGCGTGAGCCGCCACACCTAGCCTAGAGTGCTTGATCTTTTATTTTAGTCACTATGCAGTTTTCTGTGGATTATATTTCTCATATTCTGGAAGACCAGGTATATCTAAATAATTTGGTATAATGCCCAACAGAGTATTGTGGGCAAACTGACACTGAATAAATAATTTATGTTGAGAGAATGGAGGTTTACAAATATGACAGCCAAGAAACCAGGGCAACAGTTAACAGTTGGCCCCAAGAGGAAATATCTTGGTGGCTTGGCAGAAGAGAGCCAGTGGTCTGTGTTTGTACCACAACAATCTCCTTCCTTCCTTTTCTCTTCCGTCGGCACCCTTACATGCCATGGGAAGGACTAAAACGTGGTTAGATTGGCCATTCCAAATAATGTTGTTAAGTTCTGTAGAGGCCATGACCAGGATCATTGTGGAAACAGATAGCCGTCTTTAATCTGTTGCTAGAATGCAGTGTGTTTGAATAAGCAGTCACTCAAGGTTAATATATCTGCATGCATGGTGTTTGGTACTTAAAGAATCAATTTAAACACCTTTTATTCAAAGAAAAACCTTAATGTTCTTTAGAGGTTAATGAAATTCAAGTATACTTGGGATTTAAAGAGTAGACAAAAAGTAAAAGAAATAGATTTATCATGTCTTAGACGTCTGGTGGTGAAAACATAACTGCTTTCTAATGTTTTAATGTTCTTCCTGTGGTAATTCCAGAAGGCACTCGCTGTGGTTCTATGCCATTAAGTACAGGCACAAAGGAGTTGTTGATAATAACCCAACCTGGGCACATTTCCCAGTCTGTAAGTTGATTTACAGTTACAGATTCTCTGCATGTTCATGACTCCCTAGCCCTGTAGGAACTAGAAAAATAATATTAGTGGCATATGAAAAGATAACAGAAAATTATCTGTTGTTATATTAATATGTATTATATTGATTGCTACCTATTTTATTGTTCTGCTGTCTGAATAGACTTCCATGTAGAATTCATTTGTAGTTTGGCTTGGTTTAATTTTTATCCAGAGAGACATAGAAATGTGATTTACTATTACTTTTTGAGGACAAGGTCTATTAGTAAAGAAACATGGGGCCCATTACTGTGTGTGTAGATCCTGCAATATACTCCTCCATCACTTTACATAAAGAACTAACAGTAGAATGCAAAATGTAGAAAAAATTGGTTTAGGTTTCACACCTCAGTCTTCTAGTTTCAGTTTGGTTCAGCCTGAGAAAGACCTAGTAAATCAAGGAAAGAGAATGGCTGCCTTGTGAGACCGTATTACAAAACAGAATAGCTCAGCCTGGATAGATACTTACCAATAGGATACATTACCTAAATCCAAAACGGGCCAGGTGTAGTGGCTTGTGTTAGTTTGTTTTCACACTGCTAATAAAGACATACCCAAAACTGGGAACAAAAAGAGGTTTAATTGGATTTACAGTTTTGCATGGCTGGGGAAGTCTCAGAATTATGGTGGGAGGCAAAAGGCACTTCTTACATGGTGGCGTTAAGAGAAAAATGAAGAAGCAAAAGTGGAAACCTCTGATAAACCCATCAGATCTTGTGAGACTTATTCACTATCATGAGAATAGTATGAGAAAGACTGGCCCCCATGATTTAGTTACCTCCCACTGGGTCCCTCCCACAAAATGTGGGAATTCTGGGAGACACAATTCAAGTTGAGATGTGGGTGGGAACACAGCCAAACCATATCATTCCACCTCTGGCCCCTCCAAATGTCATGTCCTCACAGTTCAAAGCCAATCAGGCCTTCCCAACAATTCCCCAAAGTCTTAACTCATTTCAGCATTAACCCAAAAGTCCACAGTCCAAAGTCTCTCATCTGAGACAAGGCAAGTCCCTTCTACCTATGAGCCTATAAAATCAAAAGCAAGCTAGTTACTTCCTAGATTCAATGGGGGGACAGGTATTTGCTAAATACAGCTGATCCAAATGGGAGAAATTGGCCAAAACAAAGGGGTTACAGGGCCCATGCAAGTCTGAAATCCAGCGGGGCAGTCAAATTTTAAAACTTCAAAATGATCTCCTTTGACTCCAGGTCTCAAATCCAGGTCATGCGGCTGCAAAAGGTGGGTTCCCATGGTCTTGGGCAGCAATGCCCCTGTGGCTTTGCAGGGTATCACCTCGCTCCTGGCTGCTTTCATGGGCTGGTGTTGAGTGTGGCTTTTCCAAGTGCATGGTGCTAGCTGTTGGTGGACCTACCATTCTGGGGTCTAGAGGATGGTGGCCCTCATCTCACAACTCCACTAGGCAGTGTCCCAGTAGGGACTCTGTATGGGCGCTGTGACTCCACATTTCCCTTCCACACTGCCCTAGTGGAGGTTCTCCATGAGGGCCACACCCCTGCAACAAACTTGCCTGGATATTCAGGTGTTTGCATACATCTTCTGATATCAAGGCAGAGGTTCCCAAACCTTAATTCTTGACTTCTGTGCACCTGCAGCCTCAACAGCACATGGAAGCTGCCAAGTCTTGGGGCTTCCAGCCTCTGAAGCCACAGCGCAAGCTGTACATTGGTCCCTTTCAGCCACAACTGAAGTGGCTGGGACACAGAGCAGCAAATTCCTAGGCTGCATGCAGCACAAAGACCCTGGGCCTGGCTCATGGAACCACTTTTTCCTCCTGGACCTCCAGGCCTGTGATGGGAGGGTCTGCCATGAAAGTCTCTCACATGGCATGGAGACATTTTCCCCATGGTTTTGGGGATTAACATTAGGGTTCTTGCTACTTACGCAAATTTCTGCATCCAGCTTGAATTTCTTCTCAAAAAATGGGTTTTTCTTTTCTACTCCATCACCAGGCTGCAAATTTTATGAACTTTCATGCTCCATTTCCCTTTTAAAACAGAATGCTTTTAACAGCACCCAAGTCACCTTTTGAATGCTTTGCTGCTTAGAAACCTCTTCTGCCCGATACCCTTAATCATCTCAAGTTCAAAGTTCCACAGATCTCTAGGGCAGGGAGAAAATGCCACCAGTCTCTTTGCTAAAACATAATAAGAGTCACCTTTGCTCCAGTTCTCAACAAGTTCCTCATCTCCATCTGAGACTACCTCAGCCTTGACCTTACTGTTCATATCACTTTTGACATTTTTGTCAAAGCCATTCAACAAGTATCTAGGAGGTTTCAACCTTTCTCACATTTTTCTGTCATTTTCTGAGCCCTCTGTTCTAGCCTCTGCCTGTTACGTAGTTCCAAAGTCGCTTCCATATTTTTGGGTATCTTTTCAGCAACACCCACTCCTGGTACCAATTTACTGTATTAGTTCATTTTGACACTGCTGATAAAGACATACCCAAAACTGGGAGCAAAAAGAGATTTATTGAATTTAGTTTCACATGGCTGAGGAGGCCTCAGAATCATGGCGGGAGGTGAAAGGCACTTCTCACATGGCAGCAGCAAGAGAAAAATGAGGAAAAAGCAAAGCAGAAACCCCTGATAAACCCATCGGATCTGTGAAACTTATTCACTCTCATGAGAATAGCTGGGCCAGAAAGACTGGCCCCCATGATTCAATTACCTCTGCTGGGTCCCTCCCACAACACATGGGAATTCTGAGAGATACAATTCTAGTTGAGACTTGAGTGGGGACACAGTCAAACCATAATCATGGCTAATGCCTATAATCCCAACATTTTGGGAGGCTGAGATAGGCAGATCACTTAAGCCCAGGAATTTGAGACCAGCTCAGGCAATATGGGGAAACACAGTCTCTACAAAACTATTTCCAAAAATTAGCTGTGCATAGTAGTGCACTTCTGTAGTGTCAGCTACTTGGGAGGCTGAAGTGGGAGTATCACTTGAGCCCAAGAGGTTGAGGCTGAAGTGAGCCATCATTATGCCACTGAACACAAGCCTGGGTGACAGAGGAAGACCTTGTCTCATAAATAAAGATTTAAAAGATGTGAAAAGTTAGGGATTTGTTCAGTACCACCAAAATATTTTTCTTTACAACTTGAAATAAGCATGAGGACTTTGATTCTACCATCTGTCCATTCCATGAAGTCTGAAACCTGGAAGTAATTTTTTCCTAAAATTTTTTTCTGATTATAAAAGTAATATGTTAACTGTAGAAAATACTATTGAGCACAGTAAAGAAAATAAATAACTTTTAACCCTATATCTTAGAGATAATTATTACAATAATCATAACTGTAATTGTGAATCAAGCTTTGTTTTGTGTGTTTATATATCTAGATACTTATTTCTAGTTGTGTATGTAATAACTGATTTTCTGAATTGAAATTGTATTGTTTTTATACCTACGTTAAGAACATTTCCTCATTGTCACATACACGTGAATATCCATCATTTAGATGAACTATAATTTTCTCTGTGTCCTTTTTTTTGATTATTTAAGGTTATCTCCCAGTTTTGGCTTCTATACTTAATGAAGCAATGAAAATAGCCTTGTATATAAAAATTTATGTGAAAATTTCTGTTTATTTTATTATGAACAATGCCTGAAACTGGAATTTCTGGCCAGAAGTGGTGGCTCACACTTGTAATCCCAGTGCTTTGGGAGGCCGAGGCAGGTGGATCACCTGAGGTCAGGAGTTCGAGACCAGCCTGGCCAAGATGGTGAAACCCTGTGTCTATAACTAACTAACTAACTAACTGGAATTTCTGGGTGAAAGCTCCTGATAATTTGAAAGATTTTTTTTAAACATATTGCCAGATTGTTCTCCAGAAGAGCTCCCATTGTCTTCCCACATCAGCACTGCCTTCCCGTGTCGTCATTGTCTTACCATCTTGCCCAGTGCTATGTATATCAGGCATTTTACTCTACAAATTATGTTTCCTTTGCCATATCTGCCTTGGTTAAAGCCTTACCATTTCTACACTGGTTTACTTCAACAGCCTCTAGCCTTGACTATCTCTAAGCAGTTTCCACATTTCCAACATGATCCTTCTTACATAGAAATTAATCACATCAGTGGCTCTGTTGCCTTTACATGAACCCACATATCCTAGCATGTATGTGGAACTTTTGGGAATTTGAGCAGTCCTGACCTCTCCAACCTCATCTGGAAATAATTGACTACCTACAGTCTGGGCTTCATTCTGTTAAACTGTAATGGAACCCCTTTAATCTGAGGAATGATTTTTAAATTTTAAAATATTGGTTAAAATAATGAGAGATTGTTGTCTTAAAATGTTTATTTTACATACATCTCTTAAAATGTTTATTTTAACTTATACAGCTGGACATTGTTCACCAATCCTTTGATGTAGGAACAAGACATATCCTTTGAGTGTGGTTCCACCATTGGAATCTACTTATTGGAATCCCATGTCATTTTTCTTTGTAACCACACCCATAATATGTCACTTATGAGTTCCAGTTTGGGATTCTTTTAAACAGAGTAAATACAAGGACAGAATTCTTCCAGGTTACGATTTATTTTCCAGTCTCAATGGCAGCCTCACTACTAAATTAACAGTAATTTTTTTGCACCTAGTCTTTTTTAGGCTATTCGACCTAGTTTTATAGAAGTAGTAAGTCTTGGTTCACATTCATATTCCATTGGTTTCTATAATATAATTAAGTTACGTAATTATAATGCCAAGCACAGCTAGCACAAACATATTGAGAACTGACATAAATAACCTTTGGCACGCATGTCCCTAACTGGGAAAGCATAAATTCCCCCAGCATACTGTATAGAAGCCCTCAGACTGAGAGCACTTGACTGGGCATGGGTACTGGTGAGCACATCTTTCAGAAGGAGTGCAGAGTATTTGTTAATTTAGGAGTTGGTTCAGCGGAGGCCAGTGAAAGAAGTTTCTGTTGTGTTTATAGTACCTTAAATATGCCATGGTCTATTCCTTCTGTATCATCAGCCTCCTGCTTGCTCTGAGATCCTTGCAAACTCAACTCCACCCTCGTGACTTACTGCAGAAAGTTTTCTTTCATAGCCCCTCCGCTTCTAGCTAGCTGCTCCTCCTGTGTGCTCATGTACCACCATGTGCTTTTCTCTGTTTAAGTGCCTATTATAATTTATTTGCTTAAAGACTCCCTAGATTAGACTGTGAGCCCAGTGAGATGAGGGGCCATGTCCTTTATCTCTGATTCCCTAGCTTCCAACACAGTCTTAGCTCTTAGAAAATATTGGATAAATGAAAATGAGTTTGTTTCTTTAGCAAGTGGTGTAAGCTGAAAATATACATATCACGTATCCTCATTCTAAGACACATTCAGTGTTCCTGAAATTAGAATAGGACTTAGAATAAGTGTGTTCACTTTCTCAATAGCTGTTACTGAATTGATGGAAGGTCTTAAAAATAAAAGAAATGAGAGTACATGTGAAAAAAAGCTCAACATTACTGATCATTAGAAAACTTAAATTTAAATCCGCAATGAGATACCATCTCACACCAGTCAAAATGGCTATTATTAAAAAGCCAAAAAATAACAGATGCTGTCAAGGTTGTGGAGAAAAAGGAATGTTTATACACTGTTGGTGAGAGTGTAAGTTAGTTCAGCCATTGTGGAAGACAGTGTGGGAATTTCTTAGAGACATAAAGACAGAAATACTGTTCAACCCCACAATTCCATTACTGGGTATATACCCAAAGGAATATAAATCATTCTGTTCTAAAGATGCATGCACACCTATGTTCATAGCAGCATTATTCACAATAGCAACATCATGGAATCAACCTAAATGCCCATCAATGACTGACTGGATAAAGAAAATGTGATACATATACACCTTGGAATTCTAAGCAGCCATAAAAAGAATGAGACCATGTCCTTTGCAGGGACATAGATGGAGCTGGATGCCATTATTCTTAGCAAACTACTGCAGGAACAGAAAACCAAATACTGCAGGTTCTCACTTATAAGTGGGAGCCAAATGATGTGTTCTCATGGACACATAGAGGGGAACCGCACATACTGGGACCTTTCAGAGGTGGAGGGTGAGAGAAGGGAGAGGATCAGAAAAAACAACTAATGAGTACTAGGCTTAATCCTAGGTGATGAAATAATCCATACAACAACCCCCCCATGACACAAATTTGCCTATGTAACCTGCACTTGTATCTCTTTAGTTAAAATAGAAGTTAAAAAGATGTTAGATAACTTCAGGGACAACTAAACTTTAGTGAGCATAGTTGTTAAGTGTGACAGTGTTCTTCCATGAACACCCCTCCTGTTTCTTTCAGAATCCGTGTTCTGGGCCTCCAGTAACCAGTGCAGATGGAGCTGGATGCCATTATCCTTGATTTCTAATTCCTAAGGGTGGCTCAGGGTAGGGAGGTTGTATAGCCCCATGGTTATAAGCATGAAGACTGGAGGCCTTGCCTCTTGCTCTGTGCCCTTAGGCAAGTTAGTCATCACTTTTCTCGTCTATTAAATGGAGAATGTCATGACTTTGGGAGATGATTCATGAAACCACTTAGGACTGCTTGGCATGCAATATGCCTTTAAGATATTCTAGCAGTTGCTGTTGCTGTTGTGAAACCAAAGAGTACATAAAAGTGATCCTATAAATAATATAATCAAAAAAGGATTCATAAGATGATTCTGTAAATAATATTTCTGTCACACAGTGCGAGGAATTCAAGGAGAGAGTGCTAGTGGGTAGATGTTTGATTCTGAATCTACCATTTGCCAACTGTAACATTCTGGGATTTTTTTTTTTTCTTAGCCTTGCTTTCTCTACCTATAAAATGGGATAATAATGCAAAACTTGGGTGATTATTGAGCATGGCAAATTATAGGATACATTTAAAGTACAGCTCCTGGCAGGTAATAACTGCCCAATAAATGTTAGCTATCTCTGGCAGTTATAATTCACAGTCACAGACTTGGGTATGCAAAATAGAGCTTTATTTGTCTATAACTGTATGTTTCTCACCTCTTGAATTTCCATTTCCACTGATGGCAGAAAACTAGATCTTGCCAATTTATGATAAATTTGGTGGCTTTCAGGCCTTTTTTTCTTCTTAATCTCTAGTTTGAGTAAATAGTTGATTTTGGATTCTTCCCTTTTGCTTTCTACCAAATGATCAGGTACTGGGGAGCAGGTGGTTTTCTGATATCCACATGCTTCTGTTCAGATGTAGGGTTGCTGTTGGTCTTTGGTCCTGCTGTGTGCACAGCAGCAAGTTTTCATTTCTCTTCTGTCTCCTGGGATCCATCAGGGTCCTACAGTTCCCTTTGGTTCCCTGAAGTCTGATTCACCTGCCTAGTGACTGACACTTTGGGGGAAACTCTCAGTGTTCTCTGGCACCTCACAGGAGAGCCAAGAACCTGTAAGATGGCCTCCATTCGTTTCCATGCCCACACTGTGCAGCCATAGCTTCTCCATCCCTCAGTCCCTGCTGGGTGCTGAGCTTTTCTCAGAGTTGCTACTTTTCTGGATTTCCCAGGTTCAGGTATCTGCCTGAACTTACAGTGTTTGTTACCTGAGGATTCATCCCTTATTCACCTGGGCTTGACTCAGTGTGGATTGGGAGAGGAGAGTACTGTTTCCTTCTTAGAAACCCACAACAGCATGTAACTGTTACTCTTTGTGTTAGTTTTCTGTTGCTTCCATAAAATTATCTCACAGTTCTATAGGTCAGAAGTCCAGCTTGACTCTGCTGACATCTCTGTGTCAGGTGGCACAGGGTTGAAACCAAGGCCCGCTTCCAAGCTCACCGGGTGGTTACTGAGATCTGTTAGCTGGCTGTCAGCAACAGGACATTCTCAGGTTCTAGAGGCTGTCCATGTTCCTTGGTCCATGGTTCTATTCCTCCATCTGCAAAGGTAGCAGTGGTAGGTTGAGTCCTTCTCATGGTGTGAATGTCTCCAACCTCACCGCCTGACTCATCTTTCTTGCCTTCTTCCAATGCATCTCTCTCAGTGACTCTTATGATCTTCCTCTTCTGCTTTTAAGGACTCCGGTGATTACATTAGGCCTACCTTCATAATTTCCCTGTCTCAAAGTCAGCACATTAGTAATCTTAATTCTGTCTGCAGAGTTCCTTCACTGCAGTACCTGGGTTAGTGGTTGATTGAATAACTAAGGACCAGGAAACTGTGGGGGTCTATGTGTGTATGCACATGTGGGTGTGTCTTTAGAATTCTGCCTGACACGCTCTTACCCCAGATTTCCCATGACTTTCTCTTGTCTACAAGTAGAGGGATAAACTGGCTCGGCATATATTCCTTGACAGCTATTGCTTCTGCTAGAACTTCAGTTTTTGAACCTGAGCACTTCTAAAGTGTCAAACTATATCCTCTGCAGCAGGCTTCAAGATGCTTCTAATATATATAAATCAATAAATAAAATTAATATTTTTCTCTGTTATAGCCAGTGTACCGGGCAATGGGTACAAAGAGGTCTCCCTGTCTCAAAGGGTGGTGGCTAAAGGGTAAAGGGCATTCTAAAGACATGCCAGTTCAGTTAAAGGTTTATTGACTATTCTGTAGACGGTGCTGTGGGAGATCCTGCCCTTAAGGAATTTATAACCTACTAGGGGTGAACATCATTTAAATACATATTATAATAAGTGCAGAATATGAGAAGAGTATGTGGAGTATGCATAGTGTTGTCAGAGCCTGTAGGAGGAGGCTAGGACTTCCAATTGAGAGGTTAAAGCTTTTGTTTTTTAAAGGGGGTGGCATAAAGACTCGCTTCAAAGAAAGGGTGGGTTTTGAGAAGACAGTGAGGCGGGCTAGTGTAGCATGTAGAGCTAGCCTCCAGGGTGGCCAACCATGATCTCCAGCTACTGGTATTCACACCTTTGTGTAGTTTCCTCCCAAACTGAATAGGAATGGCCTGTTTAACCAGTAAGATTGTAGAAATAATGGTGTGTAAGTCTGAGGTTAGGTTATGATATTGCAGCTTGCAGCATGCTTTACTGGATCTATCATTCCAAGGGAAAATCGCCACCATATTGTGAGGACATTTAAGCATCTTTTTTGGGAGATCCATGTGGCAAGACTATATAAGAGTCATGAAAGCAGATATTCCAGTTTCAGGCAAGTCTTCAAATGATTACAATCTAAGGCAACATCATGTCTATACCTTCATGAGAGCCTCTGAGCTAGAACCACTCCGGTTAAGCTGCAGTCAGAATCCTGACCCCAAAAAACTACGAGATAGAATCAATTTCTTTTTCTTTTTTTTTTCTTTTTTTTTTTTTTTTGTGAGGGAGGCTCCCTCTGATCGCCCAGACTGGAGTGCAGTGGCGCAATCTCGGCTCACCACAACCTCCACCTCCTGGGTTCAAGCGATTCTCCTGCCTCAGCCTCCCAAGTAGCTGAGATTGCAGGCACATGGCACCACACCTGGATAATTTTTGTTATTTTTAGTGGAGTCGGGTAGTCACCATGTTGGTCAAGCTGGTCTCGAACCCCTGATCTCGTGATCTGCCTGCTTTGGCCTCCCAAAGTTCTTTTAAGCCACTGTGTTCTGGACTAATTAGTGTCATAGTAATAGATAGCTAATACAGCATGGGGTTTAAAAAAGTAATATTATTTAAATAATGTTGAACAGATTGTAAAAAACTTGCCTGACAGATTAAAAACCACATTTTTTATTCTTATGGCATGAGGGAGCCTCTGAAGGGTTTTGAACAGTAGAGTTCTTAGAAAAATAGACTATTCGAGAGTCTCTTGCATGTAGAGTATTTTCAAATTAACTGAATTCTATTTCATTTAGGCCTAGAGAGAAGTCACTAATAAATTAAAAACTCTCAAATACTTCTGCTTCATCTTTTTTGGTCTAATAATCTTGAAATATGTATTTGCCTTCTTTTGCAATCCTAGGAATCATGTTTCATTTTTAATCTCTTTCTAATTAGTTAGATTTTCCTACTTCTAGCATTCATACAAGATTAGAGCCCATGAAAGATAAAACAGCTAGTTCCAAGAGTATGCCAGGGGCCAATCTGTGGGTTACCACCAGGATGAAGTGTATATGGCTTGTGTATATATGATGATTGCATTTCAGCCAAGCACAGATATAGCAGGGAAAAGCATGTAGTGGAAAAATTGTGATCTTAATCCTCTGTTCTCTAGCCTTCTAGTGGAGTCAAATTACAAGGGGGAATTTAATTGCCAGCAAGACCTTGATGTTAATTCAGCTGCCTCAAAAGGGATTGCTTATGATTCACCAGGCTACCCAGGAGAAATTGGGTGATACATCCTGAGTCTCTGAGACCTTTAGGGCTTAAAAGGCCTCTCTACCTGATTCTGGTGCTGTGGCCTCTAAGCCACAACCTTTTCAGAAGAGTGATCTCAGTGTAATGAATGCTTTCCTTTTAAGTAGATTTCCCAAATCCAAGTTTAGAGGAGGTGGTCTAAAATGGCTCCACATCTTTGGACTTAGCTTGAACCTTGTAAGGACTGACACATCTCCTACAAAAATGTTGTTTACAGCTGGATGTGGTGGCTTACTCCTGTAATCTCAGCACTTTGGGAGGCCAAGATGGGTGGATCACCTGAGGTCAGGAATTCAAGACCTGCCTGGCCAACATTTTTTATTCTTTATGCATAAGTGAGCAAATCTGCCGTAGATATTGTTCAGTTTGTTTTATATTGTCTAATAACTGCAATTTTAATCAATTATGATTTGTAACGTATTCTAAATGTCACACGGGTGCAGACTTCTGCCTAAAAATCATTGTGACCTTAGTTTTGGTGCAACATTAGTATACAGTAGGGTACTTGGGAATTGTGATTTGTAGCTATGACAGGTTTTCCTTTTAGGACTAATAAGTACAGACAGGGCCCCTTATGGAACCCTTATAGGGTAACTGAAATCCACCAATTAATCACAAATCCTCTGTTTTAGCTTCCACTGTAATTGTATCTCTTCTTCACCAAGCCTATTTTGCCAGTTTTTTTCTCTTCCCTCAGAGGACCAGTGATAATGCAATCAGATGAGCAAGCAGGGAAGTAAAAAGGAAGAAAATCAAGGAGTTTAGGTGTTCTCTGAGAAAGCTACATAAACTTAAACTCTGGTGCTTCTGGAGTTTATTTGAGTTTGAGGGAGGTAGAGGTAGAGAAGGTCACCAAGTACAGTAGCTTGTCTTGTGTGAGCATGCAACCACAGCTTCCAACACTAAAGAGAGAAATAAAAAGTTGGTGCTGGCTATGTTCTGCAGGTAGTTCTACATCAGTCCTCCTACAGTAGCCCATGTTTACACCAATAGGTTATTTTCTACACTCCTTTCATTCTAAGAGGATTGTATCCTCCATTGCTTTCTGTCCAGGAATCCTCCAATTCCCACTGAATGGCATGTTTGTGAGATTTCTAGTTGGATCAGGAATTGACCTTGACCTGTACTGGTCTGAGGAAGTATTGACTTGCTTGGTGACTTGTATCTTGTTGTCACATAGCTGGAGTATTGTGAATCCATTGCTAATCTGTGTTATATCACAGGACAAGAGGGATACTGAGATTTCTTGGACTAACTCAGACATTTTCTAAACTCTGACTTGAAACAAATACAAACTCCTAAACTCACTAAAGCGAGACTGTCTCCTAAGGCTTTGGTTCTCAAAATTATATGAGCATCAGAATCTCTTGGAGAGTTTGTTAAAGTCCGTTTGTTGTGTCCTTACTAGCAGAATTTTTGATTCAGTAAATGAGCAGGAGGGGCAAATATTTTACATTCTACCAAATTCCCAGGCGATGCTAATGCTGCTGGTCCAGGGACCACTTTTGAGAGCCATTGTCCTCAGGGGCTTCTCAACATGGAAAGATGTGAAATCAGGCCATGGTCCTTCTGAGATTTCTCATTGTCTTCACTCTTTTGACCCAGCTTGTCTCTGACCTACTTCCTGTTGAGTTTGGGGGTCATAAATATGTGGTCATATCCTGTCTTTCAGATCTATAGTGCCTCAGACAACCAAGATTGTTTCTGGACTGTGGTAGCCATCTAGTCTCAATTTTTGAATGTAGTGTAAAAGCCAGAGATTTAGGGCAGAATTTATGTCTCCTATTGCCGTAGAAACATTATTTAATCTTGAAAAAAACAGTCTTAGTTGGGGAGGATTCTCACTTTTATCTGTGAGGAATTGAAACTCGGAGTTTAAATTACTTGCTCAGGAAGTAAATAGCAGAGTTGATATTTGAACCCAGAACTCTGGCTTCAGTGATGATTTTCCTTCACCTAAGCTTCTCTTTCTCTTGAGCTCCTTTTGAA
The DNA here is from genome assembly GCF_009761245.1 of Sapajus apella. Classification (NCBI taxonomy): domain Eukaryota; kingdom Metazoa; phylum Chordata; class Mammalia; order Primates; family Cebidae; genus Sapajus; species Sapajus apella. The sequence goes on along the minus strand of NW_022436944.1, from coordinate 33,182,151 downwards.
CTGAAGATTTTCTTCACCCTTTCTTCTCATCATGAGTCTCTAATTAGAGAGTGAATTATGACTTCCATATAGATATATGTGTCTATATATGTCTATATGGAGGCCCTTTTTCCAGCAGTTTTATTTAGTCAGTGAAGTCCTAAGATGTGTGTGTATTCATATATATTAATATATATGCACCCATACATTGCTTCATTTTTAACATTTTGCATGCAATTTATCATACTATATAATATGCATTTTTGTGAGCTGCCCTGAAGCAGTTAGAAACAGGGTGAAGAATACATGCAGACCCCCAAGTGTAGTCAACAGATGTGTGCACACACATTTTTTACCCACCCATAAGCTGGCTTGTTCTTCATACCTTACAGTCTAAGAAAATGTCTTTTTTGTAGCTAAGGTCGTATTCTAGGTTCCAGCTATGCCCCTGACTGTCATCAGTAAATGGGGTTGAAACTGACCTTGCTTACCCTGCTTCCACCCAGTAATTCTCTATAAAGGAGATCAGGGCATCATTTAGTTCTGTGGGGAGAGAGGTGGCAGGTCTGTATTGACACATTCATCTGTTGGAAAACAAGAACAAGCCCTGAGGGCTTTTAAAGTATGTTCTGAAGTGAGAGTTTATATGCTTTATCCACCTTAAGAGCAATACAGTTTTTTTTTTCTTTCAAAGAAAACAGTTCTTTTTCCATTGGGAGGAAACAAAAAACAAAGAAATTCTGGCATCTCTTACTGAAGGCTGTAATGAGGCAAGGAGCTGGATTGCAGGAGGAATGGTAATATTGCGGGAGGAATGGTAATAAGAAGGAAAAAATGGTGGTCATAGATACCTCTCCAGGAACAAAATGACCCTGGGAAGATATAAAATTGCTTGGTTTTGTTTTTAAATTATCAAATAATATGACAAAATGTATCTGTGAACCTTACCACATTCCCCAGTCTTCTTCCAAGTTAGATGGCTTTTTTTACTTTTCCCTTCACTCATGTTTTATGAGTACAATCTTTACTATGAGCAAAACATAATAAAGATGTTTGTTAAAAACCTGTGACAGCTGGTTAGCTTCCAGGGGGGTCTCAGTTATGCCAACTTCTATTATTATGAAGAAATCTTCTGATATTTAATAACATGTATAAAGAATACTAAAAGAAATTCTGTGTCATCTACAGCTGAGAATAAGAACCATCACATGAATGAAGCATTCTTTTATCTTCCCTCAACCCCATTCACACACAGTTATTAATCAGACAATATTAATATACTTAGGGGCCTACAAAAAGCAGAGCTGTCCAGCACCTAATGATATGGCATTTCACATGAGGAAAATGCCATCATTATTTGTCCCATTTTATGGGAGGAAACTGAGGTTCAAAGAGGGGACTACTTTCATAAAGCCAGTCAGCTAGTAAGTTGAGGAGCTGGGATGCAAAGCCAGGCTATTTCCAAGCGTACACTCCTAGTCAAATGTGTTTCTCAAGAGAGTAAATTAATTTGGCTAGTGTTGCTTTAAGACAGAAGTCAGAGAATTTAAGTTGAGAAAGGCACAGTCAGCTCTGCTGTAAAGTGACATGGTGTTTGGGAGAATCACCATACTATGCAAAATTGTGCAACAAAACCTACAGGATTTATGAGGAAAATGGGCTTAGTGGCACAATATTTAAAAACTTTGTCAGTAAAACATTAAAAAGATAGAAACCTAATAAAAATGGTAACACTGTTAATATAATTAAACACACTACAAGAAGTATGGCACTTTTCCTTGAAAAAAATCCTAAGTTTGCTTGTGGAAGCAGACATTGGAAAGGTTGCTGCTTATGGGTTATTGTGAAGTGGTGGAAGGAAGGTTTTCCTGAAATTGGAAGGAAAGTTGTAATAGCAGTGTGGATGGATGGGTGGCTCATAACACTCAGTGACTTAGGTAGCCGATAGGTGTTAGAGGCATGTGCACCTGCTTTGGTTCAGCTGGGTGTAGTTTTCTGCAGTCACCTGGTGTTTCTCATGGATGAAATCATGCATAAACCCAACATTTGCATTATACTTAAAGTGTTCCTTAATATAGCAATAGTGTTGAAACAAATTCATGTTTTCAAAATAAGCATTATAGAAGAATTGGCTTTATAAGTCAATCCTCAGAGGATGAGCAAAACCCTACCCCCACCTTCTCATTTTTTAAATACTGATGGTTGTCTGTGAGTGATGAGCCATATGAGTATGACTCTTTTATGCATGTTTATATCATTTCTCTTACAAAACGTTAAATAATATTAAGAAACATAAAGTAACATGTAAAGTTCTCCTTCCAGCCCCACAAGACAAATAATAATTTTAGGCCAAATCAAAAATATCCCATGTATCAAAATGGCCTTGTCAAGATCACATGTCCTCACCCCACCGCACCCCTGCCCTTGAGTTGAGTCAGATGGAGGCTGAGTCACCAATGACTGGATATTATTGATTTTCTCACTGATTATTTTCCTTGACTGAGGCGGCAACAGTTGGCTCTGTATTGTTTGATGAAGTGCATATATATAATCATTTGTTCTGGGTCCCAAGGCAGTTCCCAGGGTCTTGTTTGTTGATTTCATGATGTGGCTGCATGTACTGGACATTTCTCAGCAGATCCTGCATACAGCATAATTGGAATTCTGGGAATTCCTGGATGTTCTACTCTTTTTAGATCCACTTTGGGGGAAAAAAAGGGAAGCTACTGCTTGCACATGAAGAAAGAAGTAGCTCTATGTCATTGAGCCTACATTTGCAGGAAAGCCATGTCTAGAAGAAGCATAATCAAAATGATGTCCTTGGAGGGGGCACCTGGCTGTTTTCAGCAAGTGAAATCCTTGTCTTCCAATTAGATGGGCAGCTGGATAATCATGTGTACATTCAGGTTGCAAAGAGATGAGCCTCTACTAGATGAGCCACTACTTACAGAACTGCTAGGATGATGTAATAAATTACACCACTAGTGTAAGAATGACAGCATCAATGTAAGCATGTAGGAAATTTTGTTTTAAATCTAGGTTTAGGTATCAACCATAAAACCCTAGAACTATGACAAGTAGGAAATGAGAAGAGGATGTTTTGTCCCACACCTCATCTTACAATGAGGTGAGGCCTGCAGAAGCAGTTAAAACTAGCCAGAAGATGCTTTTGAGTCATAATGTGCCTGAACAGTGACATAAATGCTAGAATTCCCAACTGTTCTCCTCGTACCATAGTATTGATTTTTGTAATTCGGTGAGTTTTGACCACTTATTTAAGATTCCAGACAGCCCTCATGTTGTTGCTGCTGCTCTCCTTTATGCCAGCATTTGTCATACTTTGATTTGATTCCCTGACTGTGCCTTCATTTTATTTTTTTAAAGCTGAGAAGAACGAGGGTTGCTTGTATTCAGGCCACGGTTACCACCAGTTGGCTGTATTTCTTTGGTTGATATCCTCTCTTCTGTGGATAGAAATATGAAAACGAATAATCCTTGTACAAAGGAAACAAAAGTGCTAGCCTACTTTGTATGGAGGCCGATTTTCTAACAGGTTTGTTTTATCTGGTCAGTGAAGTCCTCAGATGTGTTACTTGAGATGCAAGAAATACATTGGGGAAAACACCTCAGAAAATGTTAGGGGAAAACATGCTTATCTTTCAAGATTTTTCCTAAGCCAAATTGGGAAAAAAATGGATTATGAAACATCTTTAGAATTAAATGCAATATTTAAGATATATTCAGTGTTCATATACTGTTATATAGTTTTTAACCTTTCAAAATGAATTTTAAAAACCATGAAATTAGAGAATATTCAAAAAAGGCTGTTTACAGTGTCATTTAGCACAATTCCCACACACCAAGGATAAGCTAATAATAATATTGACAGCAACAGCTAAAATTCACTGAGCACTTACTAGATACCTGGCATCATTCTTCATGGATTACATGGAATTACTTAATCCTTAACCCCAAGAGGAAAATGCCATCATTATTTACCCCATTTTATGTGAGGAAACTGACATTCAAAGAGGTGACTACTTTCATAAAGCCACTCAGCTAATAAGTTGAGGAGCTGGGTTGCAAAGCCAGGCTGTCTGCTTCCAAGCTTACACTCCTAGTAGAAATAAAGGGAGGAACCGGCAGCACTTGAGTTAGCCATGCCTCTGTCACCAGGCAATAAAGGGCATGCCTCCAGGCAGTTTTGTTATCCATTAAAGAGAAAAATGATACATGTTTTTTCTGTCTCACAGATTTGTTGTGATAATCTTAGAAGATGGCGGGAGGAAGTGGTGTTTAATGAATATCTGCTATATGCAGGCACTATATCAGGTATTTCATAAAACATCATTAGCTGTTGCTGTCCCTGTTATTTATTGTGCAGGTCTCAAATTCACTGTTGACTGTAGAGTCACTGCCATTTTCAAAGGATGGATTCATTGCCATCTGTTCTCATGTGTGAGTTTTTCCTGTTGCCTTATTCAACTGATTCCAGTGGGGGGTTATTTTTAAAGCAGTACATGTTACTGTATTAGTAAAAAATTTAAGCAAAGGATTTGAACAGGCAGTTTACATAGGAAGAAACTTCACAGGCCATCAAGCATTGGAAAAGATATTCCAGGTCATTAGCAATGAGAGAAATGTAAATGGATGGTCTGCCTCTGTGGGCCTCATCTTCAACCTCATCTCATCTCTCCTTAAAATGAGTTATCCATTTGTAAACTGCTGATTTCTTTGGGGCATTGTCTTCGTAAACAATTTGTGAAGCATCAATAATTCCAGCATTCTTCCATCCAAGAATCACAGTAAATTTGATGTTTGCTCTTCAATTTTAGCAGAATTCTTGTTGCTTGGATAGGGGCTCTTTGCAAACTGATGTCTTATACTTATTAGTGCCTTTAACTAGATACTGTTTACATATAACAACTTAGTATGAGTATTTTGGTGCAAAAACATTTTGCAATCCATGTATAGTTTTTTCTTAATATGCATTTTCCATGAACTTTTTGAAGACTTGTATTTATTTACATAAATAAATTGAATACTATGAGGGAGGCATATTACGTATGCTTTTTCTGTACCGTGGCTATGAAGATGGACTAAATTATCTATAAGATGCCGTCCAATTCAAAGACAATCTCCCCTCAAGGCAAATATCAGATTATCAAACCCAGTCAAGATATAAAGTGACTTGGGTTCAGCATAATTCAAAACATATTTTGCTAACTGCTCTTGTTGTCAACTATATGAGACACTGGTATACTAATGCATTCAAAGGAAAATATATCTGTATTTTAATTTATCTGAATTTATTTTACTTATCTTTTGAGACACAGTCTCACTCTTGTCACCCAAGATTGCAATGGAGCAATCTCTGCCCACTGCAACCTCCACGTTTCAGGTTCAAGTGATTGTCCTGCCTCAGCCTCCCAAGTAGCTGGGACTACAGGCACACATCACCATGCCCATCTAATTTTTGTATTTTTGTGGAGACGAGGTTTCACCATGTTGGCCAGGCTTGTCTTGAACTCCTGACTTCAGGTGATGTGCCCACCTCAGCCTTCCAAAGTGCTGGGATTTCAGGTGTGAGCTGCTGCGCCCAGCCTGATTTATCTGCATTTAATTCAAACAGTACACATTTTGACTTGGTATGCCGAATGTTTGAGTGTATTCAGACCTTTCACAGGCTGATAGTTTATTCTAAAAATAGAGTACAGCATTAAACAAATATTAGTCCTCAATGGAACAAGTGAGGTTGAAACTCGATCTAATGTACCAGGAAGCCATCCCATGTGAGTGATCTAGTGGCCTTTAATAGGCTAGAGCCAAACAGTTTCTGATGACTGTTTGCTCAAAAGCAAGTCAATCAGTGAGTAATAGAGTTCAGAGTCTTTATTCTCTGTTTTGTATCTGAACTGTGAACAGCCCTTAATAAAGAGTGCATTCCTTTCTACCAGAATTGCCCAATGGAAGACAACAAGTCTATCTACTTACAAAAGCCAACAGAAACCTCCTAAGGGAGACTCAGACCTCAGATCATTGCACTAGGAGCTGAAAATTAGAGCCGTTGTTGCTGTGGTAATCACTGCTAACCTGGCAGGTTCTTCCTCATGATAGCCTCCTCAACAAGTTCACTCCTTCTGCATTTGGTAAGGTGTGAGTTGTGTCTGTATCTATTTGCTTGTGGCAAAGTTGTGTTTTACTCTAAATCCAAAGTCAGAAGACAGGAGCCACCAATGTCTTGCACTTAATAAATGTTAAATGAAGATTTTTGAGGTTGGATTGGGTGCACCAGGTTTGGAAAAAAATCAGAGGTGTCAGTCACTATTTTCAGAATGTCCATGAATCCCGAGTTGTTGACTGCTGTTTCTCTTGAACAGTTCCAGTTGCTTTTTGGCGTAATCAGCACATGGGTATGGTTTGCAGCTCTCCAATCCACTAAGTCCTTTAGGTAGCCAGAGATGGAGGAAGCTGCTTTAAAACTATCCTTCTTTAGAATCTATTACGAGGCCTTTTTGGGGGAGGAACAGCATGAACTTAATAGGCTTCTGAGTACTCATTCTATTAGGTTGTCTAGAATAGAATTCTTGTACTCATTCTATTAGGGATTGGTAGAGTACTAACTCCAGGTTCTCTGATTTCTGGGGATTGGCAGAGTATTTACCCTATGTTGTCTGATTTCTGGGGCCCTCCTTTGGGATTTTTCTGCCAATCCAGGTGTGGAAAGTACTCAATGGTAATAGTCTCAAAGTCATCTTAAGATTTTCCAATTCTGAGATTTTTCCAAACCTACACTGATGTTAGTAGTCTTACCAGATTTTTTACCATGGGTTCATTGAAAAAATAATCTCCTTCTTGTTATTGCATTACTTATGGAAGTACTGTTTCCAAGAAGAAAGGAATGATAACATCCAAAGTTTTGGAGGTAGTTTAAGCATTTGTCTTAAGTTTGTGTTTGCAAAATACTCTTCAGTTGCCTCTCATTTATGTTACAAGCCTAGCCATACCTGTCCCAGTGAACATCTCAAATTTACTAAGAAATAAAAATTCAGTACAGGTGATTTGCCTTGGCTGTTGCTACCAGACTCTGTGTTTCCCCAGTGGAGAAGCATATGCATTTAAAACTGGACTTGACAACTGAAAAATCACTGTCCTAGAAGCTACTAAGTCCTTTGTGAAATCACAGTGAGGCTGAGGGCTGAACCCCTATGGTTCTTCTACCCGGGGTTCTGCTTCCCACAGGCATAAGTGAGTCAGATGCCAGGGAGTTTCAGTTTACTATAGGGGATGTGGAAAAAGACCTAAGATCATTTACTTAGGAATTGTAGTGTGGGGACATCACCACAAACCAATAGTAAGATATTAGTAGTCTTATCAGATTTATCAGTCTTATCAAGAAGTTTGGACTTGATGCTGGGCTCTTTTTCTAATAGTGTGGACTTGATCACATCATTAACCTTTTGCCTGTAAAATGAAGACACCTGCCTTTCCTATGCCACAGGTGGTTGTATCAAATGAGGTAATGTTTGTTAGCATTTTCTGCAGCCTCTAAAGTACTTTGGAAATGTACTAGCTCTGTTCACGAAGGTCTGATGATCATACACTGACTGGAAATAGCATTTTCACATGCGCTTTTCTTGAGTCTAAGTTGTCAGGTGGATCTTTCTTAGGGTCCTCAGTTTGAACAAGCTGTCATAATGTATCAAAGAATACCAGATAGGAGAAAAAAGAAAAATAACAGCAAAAATAAAACAAATTTCAAAAAGAGGGGGGAAAAGACTAGGCACTCTCTCCACCCACTCTCCAGTTCCATTCAGCACACTGACTTCATTCAGCAGTTTTTTCCTGCTTTGTATGCAAAGACAGAGCCTCTCATGAGAACTTGGATGAACAGTGGAGTATAAACACTCATTTAAAAATAAATCCAGATGTAGTTGGCTGCAGCAATCTGACAGGACCCTGATTCTCTCTTCAATAGTGTCATTCATTTGTACCCCATTAATTCAGGGTTCTTAATAATTTCTCCAGGGTAAGTCTGAAGTTTACTTCATTTTATCTGTGAAGAAAGGACCTACAGAGCAAAAGAATATTGTAAATAAGTTTGCTAGGGAACATTTAGCCTGCTTGAGAGGAAAGGCCATTTTCAAATGCCTTACTTGCATCTATTTGCATCCTAACTATCTACTGATTATGAGTGATTCTAGTCATTAAAGTAGTCCTAGGAGAATTCTTCTTGGTGATATTTTATTAGCATTTAATTTGAACAACTCTAATAAAACTCCATTTTTAAAAACTTGCCCATAATTCAATATTGTCACACATCTTCCTTCATATAAATTTGTTGTAAAGCTTTATTGTAATTACGTGTCCCCAAATCGCTTGCATATCATCTGGTACAATTACGTCTTTCTGAAAAAGATTTTCCATTTTCCTTTAGTTTCTTAAGATTAAAGTGTCCTAAAACTTAAATAGAATCACTAAGGCTTAGACGTAGAGAGGAGCTACCTGTAAGAAACCAACTAGGGAGTGTTGTATTTGACCGAATGTAGAAAGTTATCACAAGACAAAAGTATGCCAGATTGTAGGGTCATTTATTATGCCGGCGACCACAGAGGACTCACGTCTCTCCAACCTGTGGTGGCAACAGGAGGGTGCCACGATTTTTTATACCCGAAAAACCACCTTGGGAGTGGGGGTGAGGGGCAGGGATGGGGATGAAAAGGCTTCAGACATTCCGAGGGCTAGTGGATTCTGTAAATTACCTCCTGGGCAGAGATGAGGGTGGGGGTCTCCGGACATTCCAAGGGCTAGGGGACTTTTGTCATTCCGTTTGTTACTTAAGTGGTTTACAGAAGTCAAGATAAACATTTGTTTACACATTATCTGGTTAAGGTGGAAATCACCTTAGTTACTTATTACAAGTCACAGGAGCCAAGATGGCATGGGTTAGGACTGCTTGCCTGTCACATTAGGGCCACAGAGAGCAGTTACTGATAAGAAAAGGTAAGCAGCTTTACGTAGTTTTGAAGAACAAACTGGCAGTTCTATTTACAGAGGCCAAGGACAGTAGTTATTGTGAGGAGAATGGGGCAGCCATTTCAACTTATCTAAAAACAGTTTTGCATTTTATAAAATAGTTTTGCTCTGGTTCTGGCTCTAGGCCAGCACAATATCACAAGAGGAATGTAATTAGTTATTTCTACTCTGACTAGATTCCAGCCGGAGATAGAGGGCAACTACTACTTCTAAAAACTTTAGATTCCTGTAATTGCATAAATAGACTTTATTCATAAAACAACTTCTGTACCATGCTTGAGATATAGTGAATACTAAGTACTTCATGAATTAAGGCATGAGCGCACATGTATCTTTTGGGTTTTCCTTTGTCTTTCGTGAAGACACCTTTTAATATCAAGAAGTCTGTATTATAATAGGAATTCTGCAAGAAGATTGTATTGAAAGCAGTGTGTTCAACCCATTCATCCACTCATTTTTCAAACATTTTTGAGGCATACCTACTATGGATCAGCCTGACCTAGAGGGCAGAGGAAGTCCGTGCCTCTGCACATCTCACATTTAGCATTCAAGCCACTTAACCTTTGAAAGTGACATTGATACATTGTACAGTCTTTGTCTCTTACTGTACTTTGAGTTGCTGTGTACCTGGTTCAAATCCTATTCCAGCCATCTCCTATGGTTATTGCCTTATGCCTAGCTAGACCACCAGTTAAAACAAAGCAGATCGTCTGGGCATAACTCTTCCCTCTTTTTGTTTGTGTTTAATTTTTCACTTTGTTATACTGCTGTCATATTTTGCACATCTGCAGTACTAGGGATCTGCACTGTAGCTTTGTACTAAAGGTAACACCTAATATTTTTATTGTTTATCTATGCTAGGCACTCTTCTAAGAGTATGTGTTAGCTCTTAGAAGAGTACCTAGCATAGATAAAGCAAACAATGAAAAGCATGGGTGCATGCATCTAAGAGCATCCATGAAATGAGTCTATTTATTCCCATTTTACAGGTAAGAAAACTGAGTCACACAAGGATATATTTGCGTAACACAATTTCAAAAAGGCAAACTACAGTTCTTGTTAATGGTAAGGCCTTTTTGGCATCCCATATTTGAGAACTGTATTGATATGTTATCTCACTTGATCTGATACGTCCCTCCCCATTTGTTCACATCAAAGAAGTGAGACAGATGAAGGTGAGTTTGCTTTCAGCAGCTCTGCAGGTTAAGGACTGTACAGCGCTTGAACCCAGGGCGTCTGAATCCTGGTCTTGGACTCTTCCCTCAGAAACATACTGCCTTCCTTTTGCTGGTCTGGCCAGTAGATCTATACTAAAGATACAGGCCTCTCAAACTGAATGGGAAATTTGGAATCATAGGGACCTGAAGCAGTTAATGGAGGAGTGTTGTAGTAAAACATGTTTCATAGTCAGTCTATTTAGTCTAGGAGCTAGAGTATTCCAAATAAACAGCAACTCCTAATTAATTTTTTACTCCTGTGTTGAGTTGATATCTAGAATATACTCTTGACAGCTCTAGAGCAAAAAGCCAGGTCTCCAACAAAAGAATGAGTACTAATTGGGAAATAAATCAGCTTGCTATAGCTAAAAGGAAAAAACTCCCACAAATTCATCTGTCATTTTTATTTGTTCTTTCATCGTTTGTAGTACATTTTCAGGGTCTCAAAGAAAGTCATCTGTCTATGCAGGTGCTCATGGAAGCATCTTGTTTTACATATGATGAAAATGGAGAGAGCACTTCTTTTGACAGGAAACTTCACTTCTTGTTACTGAAAACCATCACAACAGTCATTATGTCTGGCTTTCAGAGATTTCCTGGAGTTAGGAGAACAATAGACAGTTAAAATGGCAATGTCAAGAGCATTCTGGGGTTTTATAATGAGTACCAAGGGAAATTTTTTTCTCTTGAGTTTGTAAGAAAAAAGTAGGAGGAATATTTGGAAACCTGAAGATATGTGGAAATGAAGGTGAATGCTCTATTTTTTTTAATGGAGTGTTCTTCCTAACCTTTGGAAGCTGAAAAAATATATATTTTATATATTACTGAGTTGCTAGTGAAAAAGAGAAGTTTCTCTTCGGTTGTCCCTCTCTGTAGGTTAAATCATCCCCTGAAAAGACACATTTGCAGCTTTCTGTATTTTTCTTTGATTAAACATCATTTAGAGTTCTTCAGTCAGTTTTCTTCTCTTCTTCTTACATATGTACACTGCTTCTAGGGCTTATGATTTCTAATTTAGCAGCAGGAGTTACTTCTCTTTTCCCTCTACCTCCAAAAAAAGATGACTCAAGCATTAGGAATATGTTTTTTGGCTTATTGTATAATTCAAATATGTATTTGTAGTTATTCTATTTTTAATCTTAATTTACATAGCCCTAATATGATTTCTAATTTCTAATAAAGTTTTTGAGGTACTAATGTCTAACGCACTAAAAGTACAAACTTCATAAACAATTTATGTGACCTGCTGTTTTCATTTCTGAAGTTTCTTGCTTGCTGCTAGAGCTGTGGGTGATTTTAAAGATCCCTGAATTAGTTACACATGGATCCCTGAATGGTAAAAATAACCTGCTATCTTTATTTTTTTTTTTTTGGAATATCTAGTAATACAAAGGCAATTATCAATTATTAACATGTTTTAAATATATGAGTAGAACATTCATTGTTTTAAAAATTAGTAAACATTTTAAGATGCTATAAGGTAGAAAGAAAAGTCTTCCTTCCTTTTGTCTCAATCCTAAATATCATTCCTTAAAGGTAACCACTGTTAAGTCTCTGCAAATTCTACCAGAAATGACCTAATGTTCTATTTGTATACAAGCATACATACACATATACGTAATACCTATACACATATAACACACATCTATGATTATATGTGTATATATGAATACATATATGTCATTCCATATATTAGCAATATAGCTTGGACATCTGTTCACATCAGTACATATATATCCATCTCATTTTTAATGACTATATTGTATTCCATTGCAATGGTTAATTTAGCTTACCTTCTGTTTTTTGACATTTAGGTTTTTCCAGTTTTATCTTATTGCAGACAATGCTGCAATAAATATTCTTGAATATATCTTTTTGCATTTTTATAAATATATTTGTAGGATACAGTCAAAGCAAGGGAATTATTCATTAAAAAAAAAAAGTGTGGCCATTTTTAGCATCACTAAATATTGCCAATTGTCCTCCAAAATGACTGCCCTAATTTATACTTTCATCAACAGTGTATAAGAATGTCGTGTTTCTCCACACCCTTGTCAACACTGAATGTGACAAAAATTTTAGTTTATAAATATAATCAGTAAAAATAGTATCTTATTTTAATTGTCTATTGCTGCTATATTTAAGGTTCACTTGAGCAAATGCCTACCGAGCACTTACTCTGTGTCATTGAAATGGCAAATGGCAATCAAATATTGTACTTGTCCTTAAGGAGCCATGGAAGTGAATAGGAAGCCTCTTTTTAGAAGAAGTTGAAATGTTGCAAAGATAGAAAAGTGGGTCTTTGGCACCCTACGAACAGGAAATAGTTGTCTAATAAAGATAGTGTCCACCCATGTCAACTTTCAGTTCTATTGCTGGCCTAAATTGGCAACTCTCTGCTTCTGCAACAGTGACCTTGCTTTCATTATGGAAGATAGTTGGCTGCAGGTAGGAGTAGAAATGCCTATCTAGTAGCTTTTGTTTTTCTCCAGGACCTGACTTGATTATCTCACTGGTTGCTTTTAAGAGAAAGCACCCACTGTTGGCTTCTGTTCTGAAAGGGCACCAGGCAAGCATGGAAACCTATCAGCAGAGCAAGCCAAAAGCGCAATAAACTGTTTATTCATTGTTCAAGATTCTTCACCTGTGTGGATTATTAGAAGTATTTCATCTTAGAGTACCCAGGTTAGATTATAGACACTTCAAGTATTTCTGTAGAATTCACTGAGGGGGAAAAAAATAGGGAAAACAGCATCAGTCGTTTGGGACCATGTTGGTTCCTGATGCTAAAATAATCTATATGAATAAACTACATTCTGTAAATTGAAATATCTGGTTTCCAGCCTGTTAAATAAAAACAGGAGGATCTGAAGTACATGGCAAAATGGGATAAGCTTGGTTTTCTGAGTGGAGGCAGCTATTGATAATTTTACTTTCTTATAGCTGAAGGTGAAGGAGATTTGAGGTTCTCTGAGAATTACAATTCCCCTGGAGTTAGCCCAAGGTGGGACCCTCAGAGCTGTCTACTCTCGTGCCATTGCCTCAAGCCTGTGGACATTTTTTCACCTTGGGGTAAGAAGCAGCTCCAGTTTGCCCAATTGCTGTGTGTGTTCCAGGCGAGTGACCAATGAGGCTGACTTGGCAGCTGCCCTTCCCACAGCCAGCCAGCCAGTCCCAAGTGTGTTTTAAAAGATAAGCGACAAAAAGCCAACCCTTTTAGAGAGGCTGGAACAGGCTAGTAGTTGCTAGGCAAGTTAAAGTAATTCAGTGTCCTTGCCAAACGTCTGCCATGCAAATAGGGAACTTTCAGGGAAGGAGAGTGAGATGGTGGTGTGTGTTGGTTGCCATAGGAATGTTTCCCTGATTGGAACAAGACCACAGAGTGAGGAGAGCAAGACGGCAACATCTACGGTGATTTCTGCTTGGGAATGGGAACCCAGAGTGGGCAGTGGAGCGGAGGTAAGCCATGCAGAGGCAGGAGCAGATGAGACCCTAGATGCCATGTGAAGCTAAAAACGTGGGGAACAGAAAGAGCAGATCAACTCATGAAAATTATATGGGGAGCTCTTATGCTACTCTGAAGATCTGAGACTTGGAGAATTTACAATCCCGAATTAACTCAGGGAAAATTCCAACTAGACTCTGAAATGAATTAGATGGAGATTTAAAATAGGGCAATTTAGTAGGAAAAGATACTTAATTTGAAGGTAGGTATTTTGTGTTTATGTAAATATTATGTCAGATTGTCTTTATTTTAGCTGTTAAAGGTACTAATTAAATATTTGTTAATGAATTATAGTGCTGTATTTATCAAGTTCTGATTTACAGGGTAAAAGCACAGTTGACCAAATTGTGTGAAACCTTGAACCTCAGACCCTCTGACGTGGGCTTACTGCTGCATTAACACCCTGTGCATCTGGTGGTAGCTTCCAAAATGATAGCTGAGGGTCTGAGTCGAAATAAATGGCTTTTAGCAAGTGTTGAACTTTGAATGTGCTATTTAACCTCTGATTAATTGATTACTCAGCTCTGAATATGAGAGGTGTATAGCTATCCCTTATCTCACTTAAGTGATTTGAGCATGGATGCTCCTCTCATTTGAATACAGTTTTTGGGGTGGGTGGGGGTGATATCAGATCCCAGGGTACATGCTATGATAATGACAGGCTTAATTATCACTCAGTATGGTTTAGGACAAAGGTTTTCTTTTGATCACAATATTAAGAAACCTTTCTTTAACAGATAGTTTTACTTGTACGTATGAAGTATATATATAAATTTATCATTTCCTATATATTTGATTCACATTCAGAGGGTATTTAAAATAGTATCTTCTTCAGAATGTATATGTTGGGATTATATATTACTGTTTCTTTCCTTTTTATGTAGTTTCTTTTTGTGGTCAGGTAAAAGAAGACTAAAGGGATGTGATATTTAGTCTCAAATATTTGAAGTATAGTCACTGTTCTGTTTCAGGGCTGTTTCCCTCTATCAATTCCTTTGATATGGAACTCCAATGTCATTTTTACTTTACAATTGATCACATGCTGGCTCACTGACATCAATTAACTAATTTGAGGCAAATTTTTAAACCAAATGCCAAATTTTAATTTACTGAGAGAATATAATCTAATAAGAAAGACTACCCTTGGGCTCTTCACATGGTGAACCCTAGTGTGGTTTTGATAAAGAAGCCCAAGTATATACTAACTATAATCTTTTCTTAAAAAAAAGTGGTGTTCTTATCTAGACCCTCCAGAATCTAGAGTAGCATCGTCCAATAAAAATGTAATATAAACCTCAAGTATGAGCTTTATATGTAATTTTAAATGTTCTAATAGCCACTTTAAAAATGAAATGTGAAATTAATTTTAGCTCTATATTTTATGTTGCTTAATATATGCAGCATATTATTTCAACATGTACAGTTGACCCTTGGTATCCATGGAGAATTGGTTCCAGGACTGCCCACAGATACCGAAATCTGTGGATGCCCAAGTCCCTTGTATAAAATGATGAGGTATTTGCATATAACATGTGCATATCCTCCCATATATTTTAAATCATCTTTAGATAACTTAAAATACCTAATACAATGTAAATGCTATGTAAATAATTGTTGTACTATATTATCTATATTGTTTTTTGTTTTTTATTAATTTACTTTTTAAAAATATTTTTACTGGGCAGTTGGTTGCATATGCAGAACCCATGGATATCGAGGGTTGACTGTAACTAATATAATGAATTATTAATGAGATATTTTGTATTTTTAAAATACAAAGTCTTGAAAGTCCAATTGAGATGTGCTGTAAGCATATTTTACACTTATAGCACATCTCAACTGGGACACTGAGGTTTCATGTACAGTACTTGATCTGTACTTAAATTAAAACTTACAGTAGAAAAAATAGATTCACATACCCAAGTCATTCCAAACATGCAAATCAGTTGTCCAGTAACTGAATCGGTGTCCATTTCTAAATTTAAATTTAACTTTAATTAAAATTAAATAAAATTTAAAGTAAAATTCAATTCCTGATTGACACTAGCAATGTTTAAAGCACTCAGTAACCACCTGTGGAGTGGCTGCCATGTTGTGTTGGACAGCACAGAAAGGACTGCTTTCTCTAGCCTTTTCCTTCACTCCTGCATGTCTCAGATGGGAAGACTTGTGTGAGACCTCTGATGGGAAGAGAATCTCATTTTGAAAGTGTGGAACCACAGACAAAGAGTTGACTTTCTTAAAAAGAAGTTTCCATTCAGGCTATATTAGAACCTGCCTGGCAAGGAGTTATCTGTCTAATATACCACATTATCTCCACCCTTGTTCCTAAATACACCCCTCATTGTCTCCCCAACAGATAAAAATATGCCAACCTTGTGTCAAGGTTGCCTCCCTGATCCCCTTGTCCTCCACTGCAGGCTGGCTCATTTCCATTACGTCAGTGTATTTCCTGGTTATAGTCCTCCTTTCTCATTGTTTCAGTTTCCACATTTGGCCTTAATTTCTATGATACCTCAGTGAAGCATTCAAATGTTTAAATTCCAATTTAGTTCTTAATTAAGGTCATGTATATCAAGGTCAATGTTATGTTAATTTGGATAACAGACATTTCCTTTGTCCCTTGCTCCAGATTTCTAGAGTGGCTGGGCTGAGAAACTTTACTTCCTGTTCACCTAGGTAGGTATCTTGCTTTGGGCATAACGGGATTCTTGAATATAATCTCTCCGTGGTGAATCAGTCAGACCTGTGAACCTTAAAGAACTTATCTGTTCCCTGGAGAGGAAGAATTAAGCAATACTAATATCAGGTGGATGGATAAAGACTTAGCCCTGCCAGAAGTTTTGCCCCACACCTTAGCTTGGGTCTGAAACTTGGTTGGCACATAGTATAACAGTAACTTTGTCACCCATAGTTTAAAGAGCCCAGAAGCCTGTCATTTTCTGTTGGGTACCTGGCACTTGCAAACGACATCACTGATGATAAAATTCATCCACTCTGTTTTGAATATATCAAGTGAAAAGCACTTACATTGCTTTTTCAGGTCTGGAGAATGATGACCTAAGGATGGGCCCTTGTCCAAGAGTTACAAGTTCCCCCTTCGTAGGAAACTTAGCTTGGAAATTAGGAAATAAATATTTGACCCGTTGAATCATTTTAAATTAACCTGAATAGAAATACATATTGTGCTCCTTCCTTATTACCATCCGAATCAAATTATTTTAGAGACAGGTAAGGCTTTGTAGAAAGAGGATCTGTACTGCCTGTAAACCTTGGATGCCAGTCCTAAGTCTGTTGGCTGCGAGGGCTGTGACACCAAGAAAGCCATTAAGTTGTTCTTGGCCTCACTTCTCACCTGTCAAGTGAGAGCACTGGACTACAGCTAGTGCTCGACTTACGACCACGATTGGTTCCGACAGACCGGTCGTAACACGATTTGGTCGTAAGTTGAGTAGGCTATATGTACAGTACTGTGAAATGATGTTATAAAAATCTTTAAGTCATATTTTATCATAATTTTCTTTCATTATTGTTATATATCATAATTTTCTTTGTTCATTTTATGCCATTTGTATCATCTCTACACCATTTTGTTTCTTATTTTTACGTTCATCAGGTTTAAGTAAAACACTGCATTACCAGTACAACTGGTTTAATATTTGCAAAACATACAAAATTACAAAATACAGGTGCATACAAAAATACAAAATACAGGTGTAAAAAATACCATAGGAAACATTTTCCCAATTGCAAAACATATCAAAATATATAAACATGCACGAAACATTTTATTGGCCGCTGGTGCTTGGCTGCGGATCGTTGATGTCGTCATCTGAGGCAGCAGTTGGGGTTACCGGAGTTGGTTTTTTCATAAACATGGTGAGCTTTGTTTGAATTGTATGCTGCTTTTTTTCTTCATAAATTTCACGATACGGACGAAACACATTGTGTGCCATCTGTTCAATCCTTGCAAATTGTTCGATGTTTGGGTCCATTGCTTCGAAATGTATAAGAAGTTTATTCAGTAAAGATAAACCGTCTGATAATTCCTTAGTGGTGAACTTTCTTTCTGGCTCCTCCTCTTCTTTCTCTGCTTCTCTTCTTTCTTCTTCTGCCACTCTTTCTTCTTCCAGTTCAATTAGCTCTTCATTTGTAAGTTCTCCGGATTCTTTGTCTAGCAACTCTTCGACATCTTCCATTTCACACTCCAAAGAAAGGTCTTTAGCAAGTTTTACTATGCTTTTGGCCTCTTTGTGAATATAAGTGCGTGCTGGCATCCGCTTCCAAAATAACCCAGTTTCATCAACATTGAAAATCTGTTCTGCTATGTTCCTCATCTGTAATTAATTCATCCAGACTATCAACAAACTTACGTGCTCCTTCCTCATCTGCACTCGCTGCTTCTCCAGTCACTCGAACACTATGCATTTGGAATCTTTTCTTGAATCTCTGGAACCAGCCAGTGCTTGCTACAAATTCTTGACTGTAATCTTCTCCAGCATGCTCCTTCAGAGTCTGAAATAGACTTCTCGCCTTCATCTGCACAGTAGAAAGACTTAATGGTGTCCGTTTTTGAATTTGATCTTCCATCCAAATATATAGCAATTTCTCCATTTCGTGGATGGGCCTGCTTCGTTGCTTTGTTATATCTGTTGATCGCATGGGTGCAGAACCTTTCACAGCTTCACGAATTCTTTATCTTTCAAAATCGTTGACACAGTCTAGTGTGATAACTTCGTATCACGTGCGATCACATTCACTTTCTTTCCTCCTTCGTACTGCTTAATTACCTTCATTTTTGTGTCGAGATCGATGGCCTTTCTTTCCTTCTTAGCAGGCTGAGGTGTAGACAAAGACAATTTCCTCTTGGTAGACATCTTGGGAGGGGTTTGATGAAAAATATCCAAGACACAAAACACAAATTGCTGTACCGAGTCTGGGATAACAGTTGAAATGGTGCTCGCGGAGATGGTAGTGCTGCCGGAAGCTGGTCCGCACTGTCGTATGCCCAGCCGGGCAACGTTTGTGCTGCCAGACGCGGAGCAGTCGTGGCTAGCGATTGTGGTCGTAAAGTTGAATGCTCGTAAGTTGCATAGGTCGTAAGTCGATCAATACCTGTAGATGATCTTAAGGCCTTTTGGTCATCACGTGGTTTGATCATCTATTCTAATCTCATAGTTTCTTGGGTGAAAAAACAAAGGCCTGCAAAATTGCTTTCTAAGATCCCATAGCAAATGTGAGGCAGGTCTTAGATTCTTAGTCACATGCTTTGTCTACTTCAGGAAGCTTCATTGTTCACTTAGAGGTTAGGCTTGAACCAAATAAAAATATCCAGAGGGATAGCTGATTCTCTGTTCTTCCCATAATGTCACTTTGTCTGCTCATATTGAGGTTGTTGGCCAAACATCTAAAATCCATAGGTTACCTGTTAATTTTTTGCTTCCTTAATATAGCTGGCCAGTAATTCAGGTCAGATACTTCTCTGGGATAAAGTTTCCAATGACCTCCTATTTCAAACAAAACAGGCTGGACGCAGTGGCTCATGCCTGTAATTCCAGCACTTTCGGAGGCTGAGGTGAGTGGATCATTTGAGGTCAAGAGTTTGAGAACAGCCTGGTCAACATGGTGAAACCCTGTCTCTACCAAAAATACAAAAATTAGCCAGGTGTGGTGGTGTGTACCTGTAATCCCAGCTATTCAGGAGGCGGAGGCACTAGAATCTCTTGAACCTGGGAGACCGGGGCTACAGTGAGCTGAGATTGCACTGCTGCACTCCAGCCTGGGTGACATAGCAAGACTCCACCCTGCTTCTCTCCAGAAATAAAACAAAATGAAACACTACGTTAGTTCTTTGCTGGTGAAGATGCATGATAACAAAAGAAAAAGCGGTAGCTGGGATGCAGAGTTAAATTTGCTCAAATATTTTCCATTAAAACTATAACTACAATAAACAATGAAAACCAGAAGGGCCCCAGTAGCTGCTCTGGTTGAAGTTTCCAGTGTAGGTTGGAGGCCCACTTCCAAGTGTTGGAGTATCACTCATGGACAGGAAGCAGAACCTGACTTTCTTGGGAAGGCTGCTTTTAGCTGGGGCAAACCCAGGGACTTTCATTCTTCTTTAGCCTGTCATTCAATGAAAAAGGCCAAGAGTGCCAAGGAAAAGAAACTTGTTGATTGTCTATTATATACTAGGCCTTCTAAGTATTTTAAATATAATGGCTCATTTAATTCTGTAACTACCCTGTAAATAGATGGGCATTATTTCCGTTTTACAGATCAATAAAAGTTATGTAGCTTGTCTAGGGTTACACAGTAAGTGATCAGGGATTCTATTTAGCTCTAAAATCTGATTGTTTTCCACTAATAGCCAGTAGCAGATAATAATATGTAGACCCCAGTGATTTCATTTCAGTTCCACTGAATTTGAAGACACCTGATACCAATGTGTAGGCACCAACATAAATTACAGCCTAAAATTAGAGGTGGATACAGTAATTGAGTAAATTTTGTTAAGAAGCAGGGGCTATTAACCTGCATCATAGATCCTTTGAAGACCTTAAAAGCAAAAATATTAAAGGGTTTTTTTGCAATTGACACATTTACATACATATCCACTAATCAGCATTGTTGGTGAGTAACAAAAGGTGTGTGAATTCTAAGTCAATTTAACTTTCAGAGGTGGTGCTTGCTGCTTTTGGGGTAAAATACAGTGCTATCATTTTGGTTTTTAAGTAATCTTGCTGTTTGGGCTTGTGGCTCTTTTATCCTTTGGGTCGATGAGGGGATGATATTTGCAATCAGTGTCCCTCCTACAGACATGGCAACTGTTCCAGTTAATTGGTGCTGCATGACAAACCAATCCAAAACTTAATGTCAGCCACAACCATGTGTATTTGACTCATGAATCTGCAATCTGGCCAGGGCTCAGCAGGGACAACTCATCTGTGCTCCATTCAGCTTCATCTGGGTTGGCCTAGAGACTGGAGGTTGGAATCATCTGAAGCTAGCCCACTTAATGTCTGGTGCCTAGCTGGGAAGACTAGAACAGCTGGGCTCCTCAGGCATCTCTGTGGTCTCTCCAGCATTATAGCTTCAGGGTAAACAGAATTCTGTACCAGTTCACTGCTCAGCATATGACTCGAGAAAGAAAGAAAGGAACATTTCGTGATCTACCTTAGAAAATCAGACAGCATCACTCTACAATGTTCTATTAAATTGAGGCAGTTACAAAGGCCACTTAGATTCCATGGGAGTAGAAATAGATTCCATCTATTGATAGGGAAGTGAAAAGTTTCTGGAAGAGCCTTGCAGTGGCCAGACTGCTACACAGATGTAGGAGGTTGCAGGTAATGTGCTAGTGCCCAAACCAGATGCATCTCTGGGCCTTTCTCTCTGACAGAGAATTAGGTATCCCTCTGGATATTTATAGTTGGTTCAAGGTTAACCCAAGGGAGTATATTGGCATGCAAATGGAATATAATCTATTCATTATAATTTAACCAACATAATTAATACTTTTCAAGAAAATCATTTGAGAATTTGTGACACTTTACTGTTAGAAACAGATTACTTATGAAACACCAGTGGTTTAGGCCAATAAGATACATAGTTGAGTCTTTCCCTAAATTTTTCATCATTTTTGAGCTGGTGTCTGTTTAGTGTTCCTGAATTGTCATTAGATTTCTGCTTTTCTACCTTGTGTGCAAAGGTAAACAACTGAATATTTATGTAAACAGCTTTGTGTAGAAACTTTTTCATTTAAAACTGAAAAGGGAAGGCAATTGCACTTAAGATTGACTGTTTCCTGAAGGGGTTCTTTCAGCATTTTACAGCAGCTGCGCCTCCTCTTTTGGAGATGAAATTATTATTCAAGACACATTTCTCAAAATTTACAAAATTAGTACAGGCACACCTTATTTTATTGTGCTTCACTTTATTGTGTTTTGCGTATATTACATTTTTTATAAATTGAAGGTTTGTGGCAACCCTGCATTGAGCGAGTCTGTCAGCACCATATTTCCTACAGCATGCGTTTAATTCATGTCTCTATGTCACATTTTGGTAATCCAATATTTCAAACTTTTTATTATATCTAGTATGGTGATCAGTGATCTTTGATGTTACTATTGTAATGTTTTGGGGTGCCATGAACCATGCCCATATAAGACAGCAAATTTAATAGATAAATGTTACATGTTTTCTGACTACTCCACCAACCATCTGTTCTACTTCTATCCTTCTCATTGGGCCTCCCTATTTTCTGAGACACAATAATATTAAATTGGACCAGTTAATAACCCTAAAATGGCTTCTAGGTGTTGGAAAGCTTGTTGAAAGCTTGGAGGCCAAAACAAAAGCCAGGCCTCTTGCATCAGCTAGACAAGTTAGAAATGCAAAGCAAAAGTTATTGAAGGAAATTAAAAGTCCTACTCCAGTTAACACACGAATGATAAGAAAGCAAACAGCCTCACTGCTGATAGAAACTTTTAGTGGTCCAGATATATATATATGTGTGTGTGTGTGTGTGTGTGTGTGTGTGTGTGTGTATGTATAGAGACAGCAAAAATATATAGAAGATAGATAGATAGATTATATGTAGAGAGAAGAATAAATCAGTCACAACATTCCCTTAAGCTAAAGCCTAATTCAGAGTATGGTATTAACTCTCTTCAGCTCTCTGAAGGCTGAGAGAGGTGAAGGAGCTGCAGAAGAAAAATGGAAGGCTAGCAGAGGTTGGTTCATTAGGTAAGAGGAAAGAAGCCATGTCCATAACATAAAAGTACAAAGTTAAGCAGCAAGTGCTCATGGAGAAGCTGCAGCAAGGCATCCACAAGATCTAGCTAAGATGGCCATACTAAACAACAAATTTTCAGTGTAGATGAAACAGCCTTCTGCTGGAAGAAGATGCTGTCTAGGACTTTAATAGCTAGAGAAGAGAAGTCAGTGCATGGCTTCAGTGCTTCACAGGGCAGGGTGACTCTCTTGTTAGGGGCTAATGCAACTGGTGACTTTAAGTTGAAGCCAGTACTCATTTACCATTCTAAAAATCCTAAGGCCCTTAAGAATGATGGTAAACTATTTTTGCCTGTGCTTTATAAATGGAACAACATAGCCTGGATGACAGCACATCTGTTTATAGCATGGTTTACTGAACATCTTAACCTCACTGTGGAGACCCACTGCTCAGAAAAAAAAAGATTCCTTTTAAAATATTATTGCTCATTGACAATATGCATGGTCACCCAGGAGCTCTGAGGGAGATGTACAAGGAGATTCTTGTTTTCATGTTTGCTCATGCAACATTCATTCTGCAGCTCATGTATCAAGGAATAATTTCAACTTTCAAGTCTTATTATTTAAGAAATGCATTTCATAAGGCTATAATTGCCATAGATAGTGATTCCTTTGACAGATCTGAGCAAAGTAAATTGAAAAGGAAAATTTACTTTCTGGAAAGGATTCAGCTTTCTAGATGCCATTAATAACATTCCTGATTTATGGGAAGAGGTCAAAATATCAACATTAACAGGAGGTTGTAAGAAGTTGATTCCAGTCCTCATGGATGACTTGGAAGGGTTTAAGGTTTTAGTGGAGGAATTCACTGCAGATGTAGTGGAAATAGGAGAACTGAAGTTAAAAGTGGAGGCTAACGATATGAATGAATTGCTGCAATCTCATGATAAAACTTGAAGGAATGGAGAGTTGTTGCTTACGGATGAGCAAAGAAAATGGTTTCTTGAGATGGAATCTATCCCTGGTAAAGATGCTATGAACATTGTTGAAATGACAACAAAGGATTTAAAATATTACATAAACTTAGTTGATGTAGCAACAACAAGGTTTGAGAGTATTGACTCCAATTTTGAAAGAAGTTCTACTGTGGGTAAAATGCTGTCGAATAGCATCACATACTACAGAGAAATCTTTTATGAAAGGAGGAATCAATCAATGCATCAGACCTCATTAAGAAATTGCCACAGCCACCCAAAACTTCAGCCACCACCCTGATCAGTCAGCAGTCATCAACATCGAGGATCCTCTACCAACAAAACGATTACAACTCACTGAAGGCTCAGATGATCATTAGTATTTTTTAGCAATAAATTATTTTAATTAAGGTATGTACATTTTTAGGCACGTTATTGTACACTTAATAGACTATAGTAGTATAAACATAACTTTTATATGTACTGGGTAACCAGAGCATCTGTGTGACTCACTTTATTGTGATACTTTATTGTGGTTGTCTGAAACTGGACCTGCAATATCCCTGTGGTATGCCTATAAGGGAGATTATATGCCCTTTGTCTTTCTGTGCCTGGGCTATTCACTTAACATAGTGCCCTCCATGTTCATGTTCATCTATGTTGCCACAAACGGCAGAGTATTCTTCTTTTTTAAGGCTGAATACTATTCCACTATATATATATACATTATAGATTATATATATGTATAAAATCTATCTCACATTTATACATTCTAGTTAACTTTTAAAAATATATTTCCATATTGCATTGTAAGGGAATGTTGGTATACCAGTCCTTTGCAATTTATTGAGGTTTTCTTTATAGCTTAGTTTTCAAAGTTAATATTTCACTAATTATTGTATTCAATATTCTATATATGTTCTATACATCTAAAAATTTATTAGTTATGCTATCTACATCTTTTTTATCTTCACTGATTATTTTTTAATCTGCTGAAACTGTCAATTACTAGGCGAGTTGTATTGCAGTTTCTTCCTCTGGTGATGGATTTGTCCATTTCTCTTAATTGCCATGTGTGCTATAATAAGAAATATGTATTTGGTCACTGCCCTCAGTTCCTGACACAGAGCTCCTAAAATGCTTATAATTTCCTGAGTAATAGGGGTGCTAGGAGTGTCTTTTGTTCCAATATTTGGTCTTTGAGTTGGTTCCTGACAGAGCTCCGAAAACCCTTGTAATGTCCTGAGTGATGGGGTGATAAGCAAGTCTGACACAGATATCCTAAATCCCTTGAAATTTTCTGGATGATAAGAGCATCTTTTGTTCTTGTGAAGCAACTCTTGGTGGGTTTTTGGATAATTTCAGAATGAGAGGGGTTCATCAGAAAGACCATGCCATAATTAGAAGATTGGAACTTTTACCTCCACCCTCCATACTCTGGGGAGGGGAAGAGGTTAGAGATTGGGTTAATAATTGATTATGCCTGTGTGATGAAGCCTTCATAAAAATTGCTAAACTACTGAGTTTGCTGTCCTCTGTATGAAAAAATCCAACCCCTGAACTATGGATTTTAGAGAGTTTCTGGGTAGGTGAACACATTGAGTGCTGGGAGGATGGCATACCAAAAGAGGGTGTGAAAGTTACACACACATACACACACACACTCACTGTCTGTCTGCCTGTCTCTCTCTCTCTCTCTCTCTCTCATTTCCTTCCTCTCTGTATCTCTTCCATTTGGCCATTCCTGAATTGTATCTTTTATTATAAACTAGTAAATGGAAGTAAAGTGCATTCCTGAGTTCTGTGAGCCAGTCTAGCAAAGTGTTGAACCTGAGGAGGAGGTGGTGGGAACCCCCAACTTACTGTTAGCTGGTCAGAAATACAAGTGGAAATGTGGGGCTTGTGGATGACATCTGAACTGGGGGCAGTCTTTTGGGACTGAGCCCTTTAATTTACGGGAACTAACACTAACTCCAGGTAGTGTCAGAATGGAATTGAATTGTAGGATATCTAGTTGTTATCTGCGGAGAATTGGAGAATTGACTGGTGTGGGGAAAAAGCTTGCACAATGAGTGTCAAAAGTATTGTGAGAATATAGGAAAATGTTATTTTAGCTATGTCAATTTTTGTTTTGCATAGTTTGAAGTCATATTCAATAGATACATACAGATATAATTAAATCTTGTTTCATGTTTTAGGTGTGTCTGTTATAAGCAATATATAGCTAGATTTTTGTTTATCCTGTTTAAAAATTTTTACCTTTAATGGGAGATTTGGGTCCATTTGATGCATTCTATCATCCTTTTTATACATTTTTACTTAGTAATGCTATTTCTTCCTCCCATCCCCGCTTCCTGTTGTGTCTTTTTTTTAATTATTATTTTTTATCATAAAAGTTTTTTTTGCAATAGCTTTAGGAGTACAAGTGGTATTTTTGGCTACATGAATGAATTGTAGAGGGGTGAAATCTGGGTTTAGTGTAACTGTCACCTGAATAGTGTACATTGTACTCAGCAAGTATTTTTTCATCCCTCACCCCTGCCCCAACCTCCCCACTTCTGAGTTTCTAGTATCAATTATACCACTTGGTCTGCCTTTGCATACCCATCTTGCTTTCTTTTCAATTGATAAGTCTTCCCCACTCCAAGTCTCCCCTACTTGTTTGGAGGTTGTGTGCCCTGTGTCTATCTACTTCCTTAGTAGTTGCTCCTGCTATTTTAATAGGCATCCTTTAAAAAAAAAATCTCTGTTTGAATGAGTATATTACCATTCATGCTCCAAAATTCAAAGATGTATCTCTCTGGCTTTTCTATTTTTACTCCACAAATCACACATTTTTTTCTAATTTTAAACAATGTTTTCCTTTTCCCATCTATTTATCAGTATCTTCTCTCATTGTTACTTTCTTCCATTTTGAGGTTTCCATCCGCTATCATTTTTTTTTCCTGCAGTATGTACTTTAGAATTTTCTTTAGTGGGTCTTTCTTCTAATAGCAAACTCCATAATACCCATCAGCAATACAGAGATAAATAAGACTCATTCCCATACAAGATGTAATTGCAATGTAAACTAAGTACAAAATTGGAGGTTAGGACAGTGTTGAGAGCACAGAGAGGGGAGGCTAACTCTAGAGAGTGAGAAGAGCATCTCAGGAACAGTAAGTGTAGATGAAATTACGGAATACTATGAGTATATTCATGGAACATTCATCAGCTCAGTGAGCTGGAGCTTAGGCACGGGTTGGTGCCAGATGGAGCTAGAGAGGTGAGTTAGCTAGATGGTGCGTTGTGAAGAGCCTTAAATGCCAAATTGAATGCAACAGGGAATTGGGGGAGGTTTTAAGCCAGAGACTGGCATGATTAGATGCGTTATTTATAAGTAAATTGTGTGACTTCATGGAGAGCCATGAGTTGCAATAGCCACCTGAGAGGAAGCTTAGTAACTAAAGCAAGGCAAAGCAAGGATAATGAAGAGAAGAAAAGAAATTTTGAAAGCCATTCATGAGGTAAAATCTTAACAGATTCAAAGCTGAGAGCACTGGAGGATGTACTCCAGGGACTCTAATTTAGAAGACCAGCAAGCCTGAAAGCTCAGGAGGGAGTGCTCCTTTGGGAACTGGAGGGAGGGTGGCATTAGAGAGGATAAGTTTAGTTTGTAGCATAAAATATTTTATGTGTTGTTGGGACAAATGGTGCGTTGGTTTTAAAATAATTAATATTTGAGATATTAGGGGGGATATCTATGTGCTGAGAACTCTGCAACATTTTCCAATTATATTTGGTTGTTGTGATCATTACTATTTTTCTTATACTTTCTGAATTGGAATACAGATCTAGGTTTCAGGATGCAAAGGGTCTATTACAGCAATAAAGTGTAATTAAGTAATAGTTGGAGTTCAGTTAAATTTTAAGTTAGAAATTTGAAATGTAATCCTGTCTTCACTATGTTTGCAAAATTATTGCTTCTGAGCATTGATTGCTCTTGGCTGGTAGGACCTCTTGTTTTGGGTCTGTTTTTATCGTCACACTGTTTTCAGACTTAGAAATGTGACGCAGCATGTCTAAGAGCATCTATCAAGGCAGGAGAGAAGGAAGACAGAGCAAGAGAAGGGGGAGGAAAAAAATATTTCATTTAATTAAAAAAGTATTTGCAGGGCTTATGCTTCCTACCTGCTGTTTTTAGCTAGCAAGATCAGATTCTCCCCTGGAGATTGCCTCCTGGCCTATAAGCCCAGGATAGGGCTTTCTTTTTGATGTATGAGTCATCACAGTATTTCAGTGACTTATTATTCACTCACATGTAATAATTGCAGTAGGCACTGCTGAGAATTGAGAGGAGCTCCTTCCCACCAGGGTGTGAAGTAGTTTTGACAGCAGGTGTGGTATGTCAGCCTGAAACCTGAACAAGGCATCACCTTTTACCTGGTGCCATCACACGGTGCTCCAGATTTGAGTAGGAAGAGGATCCCATCATATCCAGGCGTCTCTTGACAGAGGAAAGGGAACTGGCCGGGGAGTTTTGAAAACCAAAAATTGTACCATAAAATGTTTTATTTGGAGAACTGTGCTCTGGCAGCATCCTGACCTGAAATAATTTCTAGCGTTTTATCTAGTTGGTGGTGGCTGACCCATGGAATCCTGCTGTGCCGCTCAGCTGCTGTTAAAATATTGGATCAAAGAAATGACTCAGAAGGAAAAGTGTCAAGTAAAAGTTAATCATTTCATCCGTGTTGAAAGATAAAATTTGAGTTGTTGAACTGCAGAATTAGTCCTGGAGTTTTTGTTGTTGTTGTTGTTACAAATTAGTTATGATAAGAAGCTGTATTCCTACATCTGTATAGAGACATTGTTTATCACTAGCACCTGTCTCTGGTTGGCATTGCTAAGACAGAAGGTGACAAGTGGTGACATGTGAACACATATGAACAATGCTAGGCATTGTACCTAAATTATCTCATTTAATCTATTGTGCATTAAAGGAAACTCAGAGATGCTCATAAAGACACCATCCAAGGTCACTGAGCAGGTGACACCATGTGATCCAAGGTCACATGGTGACTACAATTCAAACCCAGTATAATTTTTGGCAAAATCTATACCACATTGCCATCAGTAATCTTTCAGTGTTTTTTTTTCTAATTTGAAAGAGTATATGTGGTTTCCATGATGAATTAGCCTCATCCAAGTGTTTTCCCTTGATAGAAACATCATCTTTTCACACCTACCCCAGATTCCCAGCCTTCTATCCCCAGATGCTGTCTTCAAGTAACAAAGGAAGGAAAACATCTGAAGGGGCTCACTCCACAGTGCAGCAGCCAGCCCTACTTCATTCTTTGCTTTGAACTGTTTCTTGACTGCCTATTAGGCCATTTTTCAGATATGTTTTTAAACTGTTACAGTTTCTGGCTGTCATTGTCACCAAGATAGATTACATAAGGTTCTGGGCAGCAAAGATGTCAGCTGTATAAATACAAGGATTTGGTCCTTGTTTTTCCTAGCAGTTTAAAATTGACTGAAGGTGAAGGATGGGCCAAATGTCAAGCTGTCAGGAAAGGCGGGAACATATAAACGTTGTCTTGGGAGCAGGTTTCCTTGATGCCCACCCAGAGTGGCTTCCTAAGTTCTACAAAGCGTAGGAGAAAACAGCATTTATTTGCATGGAGTGTTCTGTTGTCTCCAAGAGAATGTAAAATCACTTGCTTGAACAAGCAGAATTTCAATAAGAGGACTTGAGGACATGAATGGGTAGCCTTTTGTTATGGAAACAAGTTGTGTTGTACAGATGAAAATGTTAACAGTTTTGGATGGCAATTGAAACTGGAGCTTGTATCTGTGCACAGTTGTTTTCCATGGGACTTGTAGATACCCAACCAAAAGAGTAGAGTATTTTTGGCACAGGTTGCTGCCCACAAAGCAAATAAAATGAAGATCTAGAACTAGGAATCCGGAGTTAAGAAAAAGAGGAACAGAAAGTGAGAGAATCAGTTACAAACCATGACCATATATGGAACAGGTGTGACTCATTCTCCAAGGTAGTGTTTATCACCTTACCCAACAAGGAATGACTTTCTGGAGAACCCATATTAGTCTCTTCCTTTATAAGACTTCAAAGGAGAAAAAGGAGTAAAAAGGAAGAGACACTAGCAAGCTTGTCCAACCCATGGCCCATGGGCTGCATGCAGTGACCCAAGACAGTTTGAATGTGGTCCAACACAAATTCCTAAACTTTCTTAAAACGTTATAAGATCTGGCCAGGCGTGGTGGCTCATACCTACAATCCCAGCATTTGGGGAGGCCGAGGCGGGCGGATTGCCTGAGGTCAGGAGTTCAAGACCAGTCTGGCCAACATGGCAAAACCACGTCTATTCTAAAAATACAAAAAAAAAAAAAAAAATTAGCCAGGCATGGTGGCATGTGCCTGTAGTCCAAGCTAGAGAGGCTCAAGCAGGGGAATTGTTGGAACCAGGGAGGTGCAGGTTGCAGTGAGCCGAGATCACGCCATTGCACTCTAGCCTGGGCAACAAAGTGAGACTTCCATCTCAAAAAAAAAATTATGAGCTTTTTTTGTCTGTGATTTTTTTTCTAAGCTCATCAGCTATCGTTAGAGTGTTTTATGTACGGCACAAGACAATTTGTCTTCTTCCAGTGTGGCCAGGGAAGTCAAAAGATTGGATACCCCTGCCAAAGATTGAGGAAGTTCATGTTTATTTGTATATTCAGATAAGGTCTAACTTACCTGACCAATTTTTGTGAATTTTATGCCACCTTTTTGCAGTTAAATGGATTTGGGCATAGTTCCAGGGGCCATTTGTACTAACCTCTGTTGATTTTCTACTAACTTTTTCTTAAAGTGCTTAGAGGTTTGTGTTTCTCATCTGTGTAATAAAGGAAGTAATACAGATGACCCATAGTGTATGATTTGTGACCCCAGCAAATAGTTATAAGTGAATTCAGCTATCAGTTGATGTACTAGACACCCAATGAATAGGGGAAAATCAGCCAAAGACAGGTAGTTCTCTAGAGCCCTGTCTGGTCTTTCCTGTGCTTGCACAGCTTTCAGTATTTGCCCAGGCTTGTGCACCTTTAGAGATAAGGGATCTTAAAAGACTGTCTTTGGTTGTTTGCCTCCCTGGATTTCTCTATTAAATTTTTGGCTATTCTGCAATTTTGTGTTTGCCTCTTCCAACTATTATCAAAACCTAGGCTAGACTTGCTATTAGGCTGTCCTGATTGCTTGCCACTGTGATACCTATCATTTCTGATAGCACCCTGGGTACTATTTTCCATGCCCTGTTCCAAGTACAGCCAGCCCCCTCCAGCAGGGCATTGGAGCTGCCAGTCCATATAGTCTTCCTCATCTGCTGAGGCCGGGGTGGCACTTTCAGGTAATGGTGCTAAGGTATGAGGCGGAAGAGGGTAGGAGTCCCTGGGGAAGATGTCACAGACTCCACGGTTGTTACTAAGATTCAGTAGGTTTTCTTGATAAATCCTTTTCAATTTGTTATATGCCATTGGTCAGTTTCCAGGATCTTAATTTGGTTGTTATTGACAACTGTGCCCAGTTTTATCATTGCCCTTTGGGGAAAAGATTAACCGAGCTCCTCACTCAGCCATTCCAGAAATCCCATCCTTCTTCATATAAGTTTTCTTTAAAACCTATTTTACAATTCTGACTTCAGATTAACACGTGGACATTATGGTCGTAAACATCTTGAGTCCCTTCAGTCATCTCCTACAAGCCCTGCAGGTGCAATTTACCATGACTTGGCCCTAAACTATACTGATTTAATGAACACAATCAGCTATATATATTCCTTGATGATCTATTGGTAATTTGAAAGATCATATGAATGGACATTATCCTGAATGGTAGAATTGTGAAGAATTGTGTTCTGTGAATTTTGCAATTCAGAGGACAGATTGATTAGAAAGAATATATTCTGCTAGATAATTTTGTACTTAAATAAATCTGGAAAATTTGTAAGATCTTGAAACAGAAATTAAGTACCAAATTGGTTGTCGTGATCTCAAACTAGTCATTTACTCTCTTCTGTTTTCTGTACTCCATAAGAAGTCTTAAGCCTTAATCCCATTTGAGTGATAGAAACATATCACAGTACCAGAAGACAGAAAATTAAAATGAAGTTTGGCTCTAAGAATGGGGTAGAAACTTGTAATAATTCCAATCAAAAGTTATTTTATTTTCTAATTTTTAATAATTATATGTTGCTATTTTAAAATGTTTAAAATATGTGCACATGGCCCTCCCTTCAAATTTTATGTGTGCCAATCATGGGTTCCATTTCAGCAGTGAAATGGCTGTGCATGCCACAATAGACTAGGGGAGAGGTACTGACTATAGGGGTTCACTCCAAAAGGATCCAGCCTACCAAATTATCGTCATTTTGTGAATCTAAATTATGTAAAGATTACAATTCATACCATTTAAGGAGTAAAGTTAGTATCCAGGAGAGCCTTGAGGCCAAATAGTCTGACCTCTTTTGTGCACAGATCTCTCTAATGGTTAGGTTGTTTCCAGAGCTGTGGTGCTAGCAGGGCCATTGTGGTTGAAGCAGACCCACAGCTGATGACTTGGATACTGAGAGCAGGGCTCATCTCTAGGTCAGCGAAACTCGCTAAGAGTCAGGTAAAGGATGGGAGCCTGAATTATAGGGCTGTACTAGAACTCATTTTGGAACCTAAACCTAAGCCTCATTCACAGGAATGGGGCAAGTGTGGCAGGATTAGCAAGAGAAAACTGCAAGGAGGTAGGTACATGGGTACATAGGAATCCACTTTAGTTACCTTAGATATACCTGAGCAAGAGCAGCAAAATTAACCTCAGACTCTACCTGTCCATGGTTTGTGCTGTATTAATATCTAGATAAGGAAGGTGGGATGAACCTGCTGGTAAAAGGCTTTCAGAGCATGCAACTGGATGAGGTATAAGCCAGGGACTGACTTGTGTGGTCTACCCCGTGCCTAGGAGATGTCATTGTTTCTATTCATAGTGACAGTTGAACAATCACTGCTGCTGGCACAAATACCACAAAGCCCAAACAGTATAAAGGCAAAATATCCCCTTTTATTTTCTTGGTTATCATTATTGCTATTAATAAGAAGAAAGGACATTGGGTTAATGGGTATGACCCTGGAATGGAAGTTGAGACTTAGTGCTTGGCTTACTGAGACATTACAGGACAAAAAAAAAAAAAAAAACATATAATTGGAATGAATTTCATTTCCACTGTCCTTGGTATTATTGGACAGAATTTTTTAACCCTGATACAGTGAACATTTTGGACCAGATCATTCTTGGTTATGGGGAGAAGAGGGGCAGGCTGTCCTGTGCATTGTAGAATGTTTAGGAACATCTCTAGTCTTGACTCATCAGATCCCAGTAGCACTCCCCTTCCCCAGCATGACAACCAAAAATGTCTCCAGACATTGCCATATATATGCTGGGGGCAAAATTGTCCCCAGTTAAAAACCACTGCTGAAAAGATACAAAAGCTATGCGTAAGATACATGAAGTCCTTAAAGAAGTCACAATCCTGTGGGGTAGACACACCCAGTATACATGGATAATGTGGTAAAAGTTAAGTTTGGAACAGTGAATTTCTCAGCTTACAAATAAAAAAGTTAAAAGTATGTTGTGTGTTTAACCTTTATTAACTAACGTTAAAAACTGTGATGTGTGCGTAGAATATTACGTATGCATGTTCATGTCTAAAGAATGGCTGTTGATGATAAAATAAAAATCAGCTTTCATTTAAAAAAAAAAAGCTTACAAATAAAAAAGTTAAAAGCAGAATATGAGATTGGTTACTATCAGGAAGGGTGCTAAGAAGCCACGGATAGAAATAGCATTTGAGGATGGACAGCATTCGACATATTTAGGGGAGATGAGGAGGGCAGCTCAGCTAGAGGAACAAGAGCAAGTGTGTCAGGGTCTGTGAGAACATTCCCTGCTCAGGGTGAGTGTGTGTGCTGGGAAGTAGAGGCAGGAGGCTGCGCCAGGCTGCTGCTGTCTTGGAGCACAGTTCCATACTCCACATGTCCCTCTTCCCTAAAACAGCACATCCCAGGCATAAAGTTAGTTCTAGAAACCAGGCCTTACCAGTATTTGTGGTTCTACTTTCGTCTCCCCATGTGATTAAGTGTGATAATAAAATACGTGCTAACACTTTAACTCACAGTCTGTGCCCCCTCATTAGGGATTCTACTTGATGAGGTTGTTAGTGTAGTATAATTATAACTAACACTTATTAAGTTCTCACTGTGTTCCAAGCAGTGTTCTAAATGCTTTACATGTCTCAATTCAACAGCCCTAGTTGTAGTATGTTGCCATTTTCTCGGTTTGTACATATGAGGAAACCAAGATGTGAAGAGGTTATACCTTGAATATGCCCAAGATTATGTACCAAATAATGGCATGAACAGTATTTGAATCCAGATGGTCTGGCTCCAGAGTGTCCTTTTAACCCATAATATGCTCCCTATCTGTGCTGATAAAATTGTGTATGTGACATAAATAGCAAAAATACTGCACAGAAAAAAGAAACAAGTATATAGTGTCAAAGGAATTACTGGTTCATACCCAGAGCTCTGGCCTCTGGGAATCCAAAACTGTCCTGAGACATGGGCCTATCTTTTTGGAGTTTACATTCCAGGACTGAATTGAAAAGAAGCTCTGGGTTTGGAATTAATGTCACATAAACTACTTGGATATATTCTGTATTAGGAATATTGGTGTACCTTGTCTTTCAAAATGGGGAATGCTTGAATCTGTCTTATTTCCAGATTTCATAGATTAATGTATTCAATTCAAATTCCCCAGGATATTAAAGTACAGTGTTTTCATCTGGAGCTGTTTAACAGAGGAAAAAAAAGAAAAAGAATGCCTTGTGTTTTTATAGATCATTTTCAATTGCATCATTTAATTTTATCATAACAGCTCCAGAAGCAAAATTGCTTATGAGGCAGAAGAATTTGCATTAATCTTTTCATTCCTTTGCCTTTTATTATTGCCTGGTATGGTGAAAAGATTTCATAATCCTGTTTTACAGATGAGGAAACAGAGGTACAGAGAGATGAAGCTAATTACACAAGAAGGCAGAAACAGATTTAAATGTGTCATTCTCCTAAGCCTCCCTGGGTAGATCCTAAATTTGCTGGACTGAAATGGGGAAGGAGACCAGACAGCCAATATGGTTTCTCCCTACACAGAGACTCCGTACCCTGCCTTAACCAGGCTGGTGTCTTGCCAGCCCCATGTGCCCTTCTATGCCTTTGCTCATTATATTCCCTGACCTGAAGTGCTTCCTCTCCTCTTCTCTGATACTCTAAGTCATGAACATTCTACAAGGGAGAGGAAGGCTAACTTTTTAAATTATTATTATACTTTAAGTTCTGGGCTACATGTGCAGAACGTGCAAGTTTTTTATGTAGGTATACACATCCA
This sequence comes from Sapajus apella, assembly GCF_009761245.1. Lineage (NCBI taxonomy): Eukaryota > Metazoa > Chordata > Mammalia > Primates > Cebidae > Sapajus > Sapajus apella. The sequence continues at coordinate 33,147,243 of NW_022436944.1, read as the reverse complement.
ATGGTGGTTTGCTGCACCCATCAACCCATCGTCTATATGAGGGATTTCTCCTAATACTATCCTTTTTCTAGCCCCTGACAGGCCCTGATATGTGATGTTCCCCTCCCTGTGTCCATGTCTTCTCATTGTTCAACTCCTATTATCAGTGAGAACATGCTGTATTTGGTTTTCTATTCCTGTGTTACTTTGCTGAGAATGATGGTTTCCAGCTTTATTCATGTCCCTACAAAGGAAATGAACTCATCCTTTTTAATGGCTGCAGAGTATTCCATATGTGGCACATTTTCTTTATCCAGTTTATCATTGATGGGCATTTGGGTTCCAAGTCTTTGCTATTGTGAATAGTACCACAATAACATATGTATGCATGTGTCTTTATAGTAGAATGATTTATAATCCTTAGGTACATACCCAGTAATGGGATTGCTGGGTCAAATGGTATTTCTGGTTCTAGATCCTTGAGGAATCACCATGCTGTCTTCCACAATGGTTGAACTAATTTACACTCCCAACAACAGTGTAAAAGCATTCCTATTTCTCTACATCCTCTCCAGCATCTGTTGTTTACTGACTTTTTAATGATCTCCATTCTAACTGGCATGAGATGGTATCTCATTGTGGTTTTAATTTGTAGCTCTCTAATGACCAGTGATGATGAGCTTTTTTTTTTCCATATATTGGCCACATAAATGTCTTCTTTTGAGAAGCATCTGTTCATATACTTTGCCTGATTTCTGATGGTGTTTTTTTGTTTGTTTGTTTTTTGTGGGTTTTTTTTTTTTTTTTGGAAATTTGTTTAAGTTCATTGTAGATTCTGGATATTAGCCCTTCGTTAGATGGATAGATTGCAAACATTTTCTCCTATTCTGTAGGTTGCCTGTTCACTCCGGTGATAGTTTCTTTTGCTGTATAGAAGCTCTTTAGTTTAATTAGATCTCATTTGTCTATTTTGGGTTTTGTTGCCATTGCTTTTGGTGTTTCAGTCATGAAGTCTTTGCCCATACCTATGTCCTGATTTGTATTGCCTAGGTTTTCTTCCAGGGTTTTTATGGTTTTAGGTCTTATGTAAGTCTCTAATCCATCTTGAGTTAATTTTTATATAAGGTCTAAGGAAGGGGCCCAGTTTCAGTTTTCTGCATATGGCTGGCCAGTCCTCCCAACACCATTTATTAAATAGGGAATCCTTTCTACTATTGCTTGTTTTTGTGAGGTTTGTAACAGATCAGATGGTTGTAGATGTGTGGCGTTATTTCTGAGCCTCTGTTCTGTTCCATTGGTCAGTATATCTGTTTGGGTACCAGTACCATGCTGTTTTGGTTACTGTAGCCTTGTAGGATAGCATGAAGTCAGGTAGCATGATGCCTCCAGGTTTGTGTTTTTCCTTAGGATTGTCTTGGCTATACATGCTCTTTATTGATTCCGTATGAAATTTAAAGTTTTTTCTAATTCTATGAAGAAAGTCAATGGTAGCTTGACTGAATCTGTAAATTACTTTGGGCAGTATGGTCATTTTCACAATACTGAGTCTTCCTATCCATGAGAATGTTTCCCATTTGTTTGTGTCCTCTCAATTTTTTTTGAGCAGTGGTTTGTAGTTCTCCTTGAAGAGGTCCTTCACATCCCTTATAAGTTGTATTCCTAGATATTTTATTCTCTTTGTAGCAATTGTGAATGGAAGTTCATTCATGATTTGGCTCTCTGTTTGTCTGTTATTGGTGTATAGGAATGCTTGTGATTTTTGCATCCTGAGACTTTGCTGAAATTGCTTATCAGCTAAAAGAGATTTTGGGCTGAGACTATGGGGTTTTCTAAATATACAATCATGTCATCTGCAAACAGGGACAATTTGACTTCCTCTCTTCCTATTCGAATACGCTTTATTTCTTTCTGTTGCCTGATTACCCAAACCAGAACTTGCAGTACAATGTTGAGTAGGAGTGGCGAGAGAGGGCATCCTTGTCCTGTGCCAGTTTTCAAAGGGAATGCTTCCAGCTTTTGCCCATTCCGTATGATATTGGCTGTGGGTTTGTCATAAACAGCTCTTTTTATTTTGAGGTACATTCCATCAATACCTAGTTTATTGAGATTTTTTTAGCATAAAGGAGTGTTGACTTTTATTGAAGCCTTTCTCTGCATCTACTGAGATAATCGTGGTTTTTGTCATTGGTTCTGTTTATGTGATGGATTACGTTTATTGATTTGTGCATTTTGAACCAGGCTTCCATCCCAGGGATGAAGCTGACTTGATCATGGTGGATAAGCTATTTGATGTGTTGCTGGATTCAGTTTGCCTGTATTTTATTGAGGATTTTCACATCAATGTTCATCAAGGATATTGGCCTGAAGTTTTTTGTTGTTGTGTCTCTGCCAGGTTTTGGTATCAGAATGATGCTGGCCTCATAAAATGAGTTAGGGAGGAGTCTCTCTTTTTCTATGTTTGGAATAGTTTCAGAAGGAATGGTACCAGCTCTTCTTTGCACATCTGGTAGAATTTAGCTGTGAATCTGTCTGGTCCTAGGCTTTTATTGGTTGGTAGGCTATTAATTACTGCCTCAATTTCAGAACTTGTTAGTGGTCTATTCAGAGATTTGACTTCTTCTTGGTTTAGTCGTGGGAGGGTGTATGTGTCCAGGAATTATCCATTTCTTCTAGATTTTCTAGTTTATCTGTGTAGAGGTGTTTATAGTATTCTCTGATGGTAGTTTGTATTTCTGTGGGATCAGTGGTGAGCTCCCCTTTATAATTTTTTATTGTGTCTATTTGATTCTTCTCTCTGATTAGTCTGGCTAGTGGTCTATGTATTTTGTTAATCTTTTCAAAAAACTATTTCCTGGATTCATTGATTTCTTTGAAGGGTTTTTTATGTCTCTATCTCCTTTAGTTCTACTCTGATCTTAGTTATTTCTTGTCTTTTGCTAGCTTCTGTATTTGTTTGCTCTTGCTTCTCTGGTTCTTTTAATTGTGATGTTAGGGTGTTGATTTTAGATCTTTCCCACATTCTCCTGTGGGCAATTAGTGCTATAAATTTCCCTCTACACACTGCTTTAACTGTGTCCCAGAGTTTTTGGTACATTATGTCTTTGTTCTCATTGTTTTCAAAGAATTTATTTATTTCTGTCTTAATTTTGTTTTTTACCCAGCAGTCATTCAGGAGAAGGTTGTTCAGCTTCCATGTAGTTGTGTGGTTTTGAGTGAGTTTCTTAATCCTGAGTTCCAGTTTGATTTCACTGTGGTCTGAGAGACTGTTTGTTATGATTATTTGGAGTGGAGAGTTCTGTAGATATCTATTATGTTTATTGACTTCTGTATGTTGAGTCTGTAGTTGAATTCAAGTCCTGAATATCCCTGTTAATTTTCTGTCTTGTTGATCTCTCTAATGTTGACAGTGGGATGTTAAAGTCTCCTACCATTATTGTGTGGGAGTCTTAAGTCTCTTTGTAGGTCTCTTAAGAACTTGCTTTATGAATCTGGGTGTTCCTGTATTGTGTGCATTTATTTTTAGGATAGTTAGCTCTTCTTGTTGCATTGATCCCTTTACCATTATGTAATGCCCTTTGTCTCTTTGGATCTTTGTTGGTTGAAAGTCTATTTTATCAGAGATTAGGATTGCAACCCCTGCTTTTTTTTTCTTTTCAATTGCTTGGTAAATATTCCTCCATCCCTTTATTTTGAGCCTACATGTGTCTTTGCACATGAGATGGATGTCATGAATACAGCACACCAATGGGTCTTGACTCTTTATCCATTTTGCAGTCTGTGTCTTTCAACTGGGGCATTTAGCCCATTTACATTTAAGGTTAATATTGTCATGTTTGAATTTGATCCTGTCATTGTGATGCTAGCTGGTTATTTTGCCTGTTCGTTGATGCAGTTTCTTCATGGAAATGATTGATGGTCTTTACCATTTGGTACGTTTTTGCAGTGACTGGTCCCAGTTTTTCCTTTCCATATTTAGTGCTTCCTTCAGCAGCTCTTGTAAGGCAGGCCTGGTGGTGAAAAAATCTCTTAGTATTTGCTTGTCTATAAAGGATTTTACACAGTAGTACTGTGGTGGGCTCCACCCAGTTGGAACTTCTGGTGGCTTTGTTTACACTATAAGGGGAAAACCTGCCTGCTCAAGCCTCAGTAATGGATGCTCCTCCCCCCCACCAAGCTTCAGTGTCCCAGGTCGACTTCAGACTGCCGTCCTGGAAGTGATTTTTCTTCTTTGCTTATGAAGCTTGGTTTGGCTGGATATGAAATTCTGGGTTGAAAATTCTTTTCTTTAAAAATGTTGAATTAGTCTATGGCCCGTATTCTCTCCTGGCTTACAGAATTTCTGCAGAGAAATCTGCTGTTAGTCTGATGTGCTTCCCTTTGTGGGTAACCTGACCTTTCTCTCTGGCTGCACTTAACATTTTTTCCTTCATTTCAACCTTGGTGAATCTGACAATTATGTGCCTTAGGGTTGCTCTTCTCTAGGATTATCTTTGTGGCGTTCTCTTTGTTTCCTGAATTTGAATGTTGGCCTACCTTGCTAGTTTGGGGAAGTTCTCCAGGATAATATCCTGAAAAGTGTTTTCCATCCTGGTTCCATTCTCCCCTTCACTTTCAGGTACACCAGTCAAATGTAGGTTTGGTCTTTTCACATAGTTCCATATTTCTTGGAGGCTTTGTTCACCCCTTGTTATTCTTTTTTCTCTAATCTTGTGTTTGCATTTTATTTCATTAAGTTGATCTTTCTTCTGCCTGATTAATTCAGCTATTGATTTTGTATATTGTGTATACTTCACCAAGTTCTCATGCTGTGTTTTTCAGCTCCACCAGGTCATTTATGTTCTTCTCTAAACTGGATATTCTAGTTAGCAATTCCTCTAACCTTTTGTCCAGGTTCTTATCTTCCTTGCATTGGGTTAGAACATGCTCCTTCAGCTTGGAGGAGTATGTTATTACCCACTTTCTGGAGCCTACTTGTGTCAGTTCGTCTGACTCATTATCTGTCCACTTTTTTCCCTTACTGGCAAGGAGTTGTGATCCTTTGGAGGAGAAGAGGCATTCTGGTTTTTGGAATTTTCAGTCTTTGTGCTGGTTTTTCCTCATCTTTGTGGATTCATCTTCAGATGGGGTTTCTGTGTGGATTTTTTTTTGTTGTTGATGTTGATGCTCTTCCTTTTTGTTAGTTTTCCTTCTTACAGTCAGGCCCTTCTGCTTCATGTCTTCTAGAGTTTGCTGGAGGTCCACTCCAGACCCTGCTTGCATGGGTGTCACCAGCAGAGGCTGCAGAACAGCAAAGATTGCTGCCTGTTCCTATCTCTGGAAGCTTCATCCCAGAGGGGCACCCACCAGATGCCAGCTGGAGCTCTCCTGTATGAGATGTCCTTTGACCTCTGCTGGGAGGTGTCTCCCAGTTAGAAGGCATGATGGTCAGGTACCCACTTGAGGAGGCAGTCTGACCCTTGAGAGCTCAAGCACTGTGCTGAGAGATCTGCTGCTCTCTTGAGAGCCAGCAGGCAGGATGTTTAAGTCTGCTGGCTGCACCCACAGCCACCCCTTCACCCAGGTGCTCTGTCCCAGGGAGATGGGAGTCTTATCTATAAGTCCCTGATTGGAGCTGCTGCCTTTCTTTCAGAAATGTCCCGCCCAGAGAGGAGGAATCTAGAGAAGCAGTCTGGCTACAGAGGCTTTGTGGTGCTGTGGTGGGCTCCTCCCAGTCTGAACTTCCAGGTGTCTTTGTTTACACTGTGAGGGGAAAACCACCTACTCAAGCCTTAGTAATAGTGGACGCCTCTCCCCTCACCAAGCTCAAGCCTCGCAGATCAACTTCAGACTGCCGTCCTGGCAGCAAGAATTTCAAGCCAGTGCATCATAGCTTGCTGGGCTCCATAGGAGTGGGATTCGCTAAGCTAGACCACTTTGCTCCCTGACTTTAGCCCCCTTTCCAGGAGAATGAATGGTTCTATCTAGCTGGTGTACTAGGCACCACTGGGGTATGAAAAAAAAAAAAAAACCTCCTTCAGCTAGCTCAGTGTCTGCCCAAACGGTTGCCCAGTTTTGTGCTTGAAACCCAGGACTCCGGGAGTATAGGCAGCTGAGGGAATCTCCTGGACTGTGGGTTGCAAAGACCATGAGAAAAGCATAGTATCTGAGCCAGATAGCTGTCCCTCATGGCACAGTCCCTTGTGGCACAGTCGCTTATGGCTTCCCTGGGCTGGGAAAGGGAGCTCCCCAACCCCTTGTGCTTCCCAGGTGAGGTGACACCCCCCCACCCTGTTTCTGCTCACCCTCCGTGGGCTGGCATCCACTGTCCAACCAGTTTTAATGAGATGAGCCAGGTACCTCAGTTGGAAAGGCAGAAATCACCCACCTTCTGTTTTGATCTTGCTGGGAGCTGCAGACTGGAGCTGTTCTTGTTTGGCCATCTTGCTAGACACCTTTAACTTTTTCTTTAAGTTAACTTTAAATTTTTTTTATTTTAGGTTCAGGGGTACACATGCAGTATATAAGTTCTTGAGTAAGCTGTGTGTCTCAGGGTTTCTGTGTACAGATTATTGCATCACCCAGGTAATAAGCATAGTATCCCTTAGGTAGTTTTTCGATTCTCTCCCTCCTCTACTCTTTACCCTGAAGTAGACCTTAGTGTCATTTGTTCCACTCTTTGTGTTCATGTATTCTCTTTGTTTAGCTCCCATTCATAAGTCAGAACATATGGTATTTGGTTTTCTATTCCTGCATTAGTTCACTTAAGATAATGGCCTCCAGCTCCACCCATGTTGCTGCAAAAGACATCTCATTCTTTGTTATGGCTGCATAGTATTACATAGTATATACATACCACATTTTCTTTAGCCCACGATTGATGGGCATCGAAGTTGATTCCATGTCTTTGCTGTTGTCAATAGTGTTGTAGTAAACATACACATGCATGTGTTTTTACGGTAGAATGATTTATATTCCTTTGGGTATATACCCAATAATGAGATTTGCTGGGTCAAATGGTAATTCTAAGTTATCTGAGGAATCACCATACTGCTTTCTACAATGGCTGAGCTAATCTACACTCCCATCAGCAGCGTATGTATTCCCTTTTCTCTGAAACCTTGCCAACATCTGTTATTTTTTGACTCTAACAAAAGCCATTTTAACTTTTGTGAGGCGGTATCTCATTGTGGTTTTGATTTGCATTTCTTTAATGATTAGTAATGTTGAGCATCTGTTCATATACTTGTTGGCCATATACATGTTTTCTCTTAAAAAATGTCTGCTCCTGTCCTTTGCCCACTTTTTAATGGGGTTGTTTGCTTTTTGCTTGTAGTAAAAATATTGGCAACTTTCTTAACCTCTCTAGAGACTCAGTTTTGCCACCCGTAAAACATAGTCAGTACAACCTACTACCTACTACTGAGAAGATTTTATTTAATTGATGACCATGTCTGTATTTTCCCCCTCAGTCTGGCCTAAGACATACCTGCTTTGAGGAATCTTTTCTTTACTTAAAATCTTTCTCTGATTAAAAACCCCCCTCCTCTGAATGCTGTGATAAATCCTATGGTGCTGGATTAAAGTTAGAAATACCAATATGAACTTCTATTAATGCTAATGCATATTTGGATAGCTAGCTACAGAAATACAGGTATCTCTGTATGCCTGCATTAATACACATACAAATATTTTCTAGCTCTATCCATGAGCAATGAGCATACCTAGTACCCAGATTTTATTTTCTAAATATCGTTTTCTGGTAAAATAGCCCAGGACTCCATAGAGAAATGGCTGATTCTAAGACTGGGAGAGGAAAATATAAGAGGAACCGAGAGTATCTTGTGGTGCCAAGAAGTAAGGAAATGCTCAAGAAAAAAAAAATACACTAAAAGAACACAGAAGCCAATCTCAAAGAACTTTTAATGACCAAAGCTAGAGCAAATATAATAGCTGTTTTTCTTGAGGCAGTTGGAAAATTTACAGGATAACTGAGGAGCCAGAGAGTCTGGTTTTGTTGTGGTCATATTGCACTTCTGTTTCTAGGAGCATAACTAAAAAAAATAAGGACACTGACTACCTGCATCATATCATTATGCTTTCAGTTAGGTGATGCTAATGCTGGGAAAAGTCCAAGATTTGACTGAAAGGTCTTCTATGTGTTCAGAATATAAATCCATATTAACAGGACTTCATCATGATAGTTCTTAAATTACATTCTTGATAGCAGTCATTCCAGAGAGCCTCTCAGCTTTTAAATGTGCTGGTAATGTTTTAAAAAAAAAATTCAAGCATTGGCCAGGTATGGTGGCTCATACCTGTAATTCCAGCACTTTCAGAGGCTGAGGTGGGAGGATCACTTGAGCCCAGGAGTTTATGACCAGCCTGGACAACGTAGTGAGACCCCATCTCTACAAAAAATAAATAAAATTAGCCAGGCATGGTGATGCATGCCTGTGGTCTCAGATACTCAGGAGGCTGAGGTGGAGGGATCACTTGACCCTGGGAGGCCAAGGTTACAGTGAGCCAAAATTATGCCACTACACTCCAGCCTGGAGTGCAGAGCGAGACCTTGCCTCAAACAAAACAAAACAAAAACAACAAGAAAACACAAATATTTAACCTAGCTTATAGAATAAGAGAAGAAAACATCTACATCAGTCAAGTTGGCCTTCACTACCTGATAGTGCTATGTAAAAGAATGACCAATAGGAGCCTAGGTTTTAGGCCTTATGCAGTTGATTCAGCACCCCACAGGCCCTCAGATAAAACAGATCACCTTACTTGTCTCCCCCCACCAGCTTTCCTGAAAAATAGTTGACAAATAAAAATTGTATATATTTAAGGTGTGCAATGTAATGTTTCAAAATATGGATACATTGTGAAGTGATTACCGAATCAAGCAAATTAACATCCATCACCTAATATGCTCACCATTTCTTTACACACACACACACACACACACACACACACACACACACACACACACACATATATATATATGATTTATTTATTTTACTTTAGGCATATACTATATCTGGCATTTCTCCCCATGTTACGCCTTCCCCCCCTCCCCTTCCTCCCCCCCCCCACCAACTGTCCCCTTTGTGTGATGCTCCTCTCCCTGAGTTCATGTGTTCTCATTGTTCAACACCCACCTATGAGTGAGAACATACGGTGCCTAGCTTTCAGTTCTTGAGTCAGTTTGCTGAGAATGATGGTTTCCAGATTCATCCAAGTCCCTAAAAAGGACACAAATTTATCGTTTTTTATGGCTGTGTAGTATTCCATGGTGTATATGTACCACATTTTCTTTGTTCAGTCTATCATTGATGGGCATTTGGGTTGGTTCCAGGTCTTTGCTATTGTACACAGGGCTGCAGTGAACATACATGTGCATGTGTCTTTATAGTAGAACGATTTATAGTTCTTTGGAAATATACCCAATAGTGGGATTGCTGGGTCAAATGGAATTTCGATTTCCAGATCCTTGAGAAATCGCCACACTGTCTTCCACAATGGCTGAACTAATTTACACTCCCACCAACTCTGTAATAGTGTTCCTATTTCTGCACATCCTTTCCAGCATCTGTTGTCTCCAGATTTTTTAATGATCGCCATTCTAACTGGCGTGAGATGATATCTCAGTGTGGTTTTGATTTGCATTTCTCTAATGACCAGTGATGATGAGCATTTTTTCATGTGTTTGTTGGCCTCATATATGTCCTCTTTTGAAAAGTATCTGTTCATATCCTTCACCCACTTTTGAATGGGGTTGTTTTTTTCTTGTATATCTGTTTTTGTTCTTTGTAGATTCTGGATATTAGCCCTTTGTCAGATGGGAAGATTGCAAAAGTTTTTTCCCATTCTGTTGGTTGCTGATTCACTCTAATGATGGTTTCTTTTGCTGTACAGAAGCTCTGGAGTTTAGTTAGATCCCATTTGTCTATCCTGGCTTTTTTTTGCCATTGCTTTTGGTGTTTTAGTCATGAAGTCCTTGCCTATGCCTATGTCTTGGATGGTTTTGCCTACGTTTTTTTCTAGTGTTTTTATGGTGTTAGGTTTTATGTTTAAATCTTTGATCCATCTGGAGTTAATTTTAGTGTAAGGTAACAGGGGTCTAGTTTCTGCTTTCTGCACATTGCTAGCCAGTTTTCCCAACACCATTTATTAAACATGGAGCCCTTTCCCCATTGCTTGTTTTTGCTGGGTTTGTCAAAGATCAGATGGTTGTAGATGTGTTGTGTTTCTTCTGGGGTCTCTGTTCTGTTCCATTGGTCTATGTCTCTGTTTTGGTACCAGTACCATGCTGTTGTGATTACTGTAGCCTTGTAGTATAGTTTGAAGTCTGGCAGTGTGATGCCTCCAGCTTTGTTCTTTTTGCTTAGGATTGTCTTGGCTATGCGGGCTCTCTTGTGATTCCATATGAAGTTTAAAGTGGTTTTTTCCAGTTCTGGCTCACCACTTCTTTAATGCATGGCGAGAACACTAAAGATCTCTTGGCAAATTTTAAATATATAATACATCATATAGTAACTATAGTTACTATGCTGTATATTTGATTCCAAGAACCCATCTTATAAATGAAAGTTTGTATCATTTGAACTAAATCCCTACATTTTTCCCAGCCACTGGCAACCACCATTCTACTCTGTTTCTATGAGTTCAACTCTTTTAGAAAAATACTAAGTGAGATTTTGCAGTATTTTTCTTTCTGTGTGGCTTATTTCACTTAACATAGTGTCCTCTAGTTTCATCTATATTGCTGAAAATGGCAGGATTTTCTTCTTTTTGAATGCTGAATAATAATCCCTTATATACTGTTTACTCATTCATCTCTCAGTAGATATTTAGGTTGTTTTCATATCTTGGCTATTATGAATAGTGCTGCAATAAACCTGGGCGTGCATATATCTCTTTGAAATACTGATTTCAATTATTTTGGATGTATGCCCAAAACTGGGAGTGCAGGATCGTATGTCAGCTCTATTGTAAGTTTTTTTGAGAGAATATTCATACTGTTTTCCACAGTGATTGTACCAATTTACAATCCCAATAACAGTGTACAAGGGTTCCCTTTTCTCCACAACCGCACCGTCACTTGTTACCTTTTGACTTTTTGATAATAGCCTTCCTAATAGGTATGAAGTGATATCTCATTATGGTTTTGATTTGCTTTTCTGTGATGTTTAGTGATGTTGAGCACCTTTTCACATGCTTTTGGCTATTTCCGTATCTTCTTTGGAACAATAACTCCTTAGGTTCCTTGCCCATTTAAAAAAATCAGGTTATTTGGGTTTTTTTGTTTTGTTTTGTTTTTTGTTTTTGCAATTGAGTTGTCTGAATTTCTTATATATTTTGGATATTATCCACCTGTCAGATATATGATATCAGATATAATAGAAAATATTTGTTTCCATTCTCTAGGTTGCCTTTCCATTTGTTGATTGTTTCCTTTGCTGTGCAGAAGACTTTCAGTTTGATGTAGCCTCACTTGATATTTTTTCTTTTGTTGCCTATGCTTTTGAGGTCATATTCATAAAATTATAGTTTGCTTTTTTTAAACCTGTATTTATCTACCTCAATAGTAAGAAGAATTAGAGTGTGTGATCTTTAAAGTCCCTTCTAGATCAAGAACATGATGGATAGATTAGCTTTAAAAAAAAAATTAAAAAGGAGCCATTCTTTGGTTATAAAATGTCTGTAGAGGTTTCTAAAGTGGGGTCAGATCAGAGACATTATGAGAAATGTATTCTGATGACACAGTGAACATCGAGCCAACAAGTAGAAGATGGCAAGAAGACTAGACACAATCAAGAACACTCCCACCTTTCTTTCCAAACACATTTAGTGCCTCCCCCATACTTTTAAGGTAAACTCAGACACCTTCATTTGGCTTACACATCATTTCCTGGTCAGTCCCCAGTTTACCTCCTTTGACCTCATTCTTCCAGTGGGAGTATATCAGTAATGAGTTTCCATTTCTTTCTCTTGCCATGCCTTTCTTTTCCTGACCTGTGTAGCTGCTACCTCCTCTTCCAAGAACTCCTTTTTATTCCTTTACCTCTCCTATTTCACCACCATTTTTTCCAAGGTATCTTTCAAGAACCCTGTCTGGGTAAGGGGACCTTGGCTAGATGCTCCTATAGCATTGATCCTCCCTTGGCATTGACACTTGACAATCTGCATTGTATTTGGCTGTTAATTTTCTGTTGCCCCCTTAGAACTTTAAATCTGAGAGCAGGGAACATGTTTGTTTTGTTGCATACCTATCCCTTGACCCAGTTTATGGCACCAAGATGCCCAACAAATACTTCTTGAATGAATGGACAAACTAATGAATGAATGGACAACTGAGCAATATTAAATCTGAGCTAGCTTACTGAGAAGACTTTCCAAAGTCTACTCCAGAAATCTTTAATGGGAAAAACCATCATGGAAATCAAATTACAAGTCACTTTTGCTATGAAGCATAAATTTTCTTGTAGAATTATTTTATTTCTTATATTCTGAGAAGTCCTCTAAACAATAAGAAGAGTCTAATAGAAACTTGAGGGGAAAATCATTGACATTAAACCTAGGATTGTAATCCTAGAAATAAACAATAATAACAAAGTGCCTATTGTAACAAACCAGGCTTATAGTTTTAACCTAATTTATTAAAGTATTTCAGTGACATCTTACTTTATTTGTGTTTATATTCAAATAGCAATAGCACCATTTTGTGGAGTTTCTAAATATATTAATTGCACATTGTCATTAAATTTGTGGTATCTTGTCACTTTAAATGAAGTAGATGTTTATTTGTCAAACATTTCATATCATCTCTGTATCCTGAGTGCCTCACACATCAATTGTCTCTTTCTATGGCAGAGTAGAAAAGAGAGCTGAGTAAGAGAATGGAGAGTCGAATGTCATGATTGATGCGAGCCAGAGTAGACCATATGCTACTGTATGCATCTACAGTTGACCTGCACAAATCGGGTGATGACTTATTTATTTGGTTGTTTGAGACATCCGTTGACCAAAACAGCATTTGATTCAACTCCATGAGTAAGCTTCATTAGTTGAGTGCTTCCAAAATACCAGAGGAACATTCACTTTGATCAGAATCTCAAGTCATACTTCAGATACAAGGGACAGACGAAGGTATTTAACTCTTCATTCATAGTGCCTTTGAAGAATGGCATTCGTTGCTAAGGAACAGCAGTAGCATATTCTTGTGCAAACAATTGGTCTGCTGGGAATTCATGTTACTGTTTCAATGGACTTTCTTAGAAGGAGGCAGTATCTTTTTTTTATTTGCCAATGTAATGGCAACATATGCTGACTTCATCTGTTTTGTTCAAAGAGATATCATAGTTGAACCTTCATAAGGGCAGGAGAGAAGCTAGATGGCACGCTGCTGTCTGTTGAATAGTGATTTGATTCTGGAAAGAAAGAATAAAAAGAGGAAATCCATCTTTATAGTTGTTTTAGAAATTGCTGTCATCTATTGGGTAATGCCTTTGTCACATGACTCCTTTGTATCTCCCCTGGGTTACCAGGGTCCTGATTTCTGTTTCACAGATAAGGCAATTCAATGGCCTACTTTGGAAGAATGAGACTATAACTCTTAGAGTTTGGAGGAGTTGCAAACTTACTGGAATTTCCAGACCCCTATTACCTGGAATAACACGTTTAAGCTGTTTTCTGAAATGCCCTTATCAAAGCCTTTTAAAAGAGAACCAATTTAACTTTTTTCATTTTAAAGTACATTGGAACACAGCAAGCATTTCTGATAGCTCTTAAAATTCATTCAGTGTAGCGGTTAAGGGCGACTTAATTAAAAAACAACTGACAATATCATTAAGCTGGTGAGCAAAATAGAACTAATTTCAGACTGGAGACCTACCTCTAGGCTGAAAAGAGCTTTGATTCAATATTTGGGCCTGTTTCATTTTGTACTCAGGCCAGGATTTAACCGTGATGGGGGTTGGTTGTGTTCTCTGTGCTTAGATGGATAGATTTTTCAGAGGAAATGAACACTAACCAAAGCAAATCAACTTTGATTTGTGCAGAATCAAGTAGACCATTGTGTCAAACACCATTCTAAAGAAGATGTTCCTTCTATACATAAAATTACATGAGGTTAACAGTCAGGAAACCCAGATTTTATCTTTGCTCCCTCATAAATTGTTTGAATCCAGGGAAATGCCTTAAATTTCTTTGGTGCAGGTAGACTCCAAAGACCCTTTCAGCCCCAAAATTTCATTATATGTTAATATCTGAGCTCAGTTGGCTCAAGTGGAAGCTTGTGGCAAAATTCAAAAGAAAGTAATAGCTATAGCATTTAGTGAATGCTTACCATGTATTAGACATCTTCTGTGTTTTATGTGTTCTCATTTAATTCCCCCAACATCCCTATGAAATAAGTACTATTATTATCCTACTTTTACAATGAGGAAAGTGAGAGAAATTAAGTAACATGCCCCAAGTCAGTTTAGTCTGTGATTAGATTATGACAGTTCAGACAAGCTCTCAGGGAACTGGTTTCACCATTATCACTTCTCCTTTTTATTCAGACTCTGGTGCTAATTAAGCACTTGGCTTTTCCTTCCAATCTTGCCCTGTGCAGGAGCACTGCATTCATTCCAGTGTTTTCAGAAAGATTTTGCCTTTGGGGAAATCTATGGAAATGATTTAATGATGGAAGAATGACTTTTAGTGAATTCACAAAGAAACTTTTAGTGAATTTACAAAGAAACTTTCAGTGTCATAACAAAGGCAAAGAGAAGTCTGCAAATTGGGAATGGTTGTATGTAGTAAGAATGATATGTTGTCTGTAGTGTGTGATGTGATTTGATATGATGAAAAAGGGAAGCACTACCTGAATTGAACCTTAGAAAAAAGAAAATTAAATAAATAAATGAAAAAAAGAAAAAGGGAAGCATATACATATATAGTCAAAATTTATATGCACTTTACATGCACCATGTATTTACAAATATAAAACTTTGTAAATGAATGTGGTATATGGAGGACATCTCCAAATAGAGCAATCTTAAGTTCTTCATAATAATAAGGTGGTAAACTTTTTTTTTCTTTTTTTAAAAAGTTTCACTTTTATTTTAGGCTCAGTGGTACATGTGCAGGTTCGCTAAATAAGTAAACTCATGACTTGGGTTTGGTATGGCGATTATTTCATCACCTGGGTATCTTTTTCCTGAATCTCTCCCTCTCCCCACTTTCCTCTCAAGTAGACCCTAGTGTCTGTTGTTCCCCTCTTTGTGTCCATGTGTTCTTATTACTTAGCTCCTACTTATAAGTGAGAACATGTGGCATTTGGTTTTCTGATCTTGTGCTAGTTTGGTAAGGGTAATGGCCTCCAGTTCCATCCATGTTCCTGCAAAGAAGTGATTTCATTCTTTTCCATGGCTGCATAGTATTCTATGGTATATATGTGTCACATTTCCTTTATCCAGCCTATTGTTGATGAGTATCTGGGTTGATTCCATGTCTTTGCTATTGTGAGTAGTGCTACAATAAACATAATGTGTGGATGTGTTTTTATGGTAGAATTATTTATATTCCTCTGGTTATATTCCCAGTAGTGGGTTGAATGGTAGTTCTGTGTTTAGTTATTTGAGAAATCACTGCATTACTTTCCACATGGCTGAACTAATTTACACTCTCACCAGCAGTGTAAAAGTGATTCCTTTTCTATGCAGCCTTGCCAGCATCTGTTATTGTTTGAGTTTTTAATAATAGCCATTCTGACTGATGTGAGGTGGTATCTCATTTTGATTTTGATTTGCATTCCCCTAATGATTAGTGATATTGAGCGTTTCTTCGTATGCTTGTTGGCCACATGTATGTCTTCTTTTGAAAAGAGTCTATTCATATCCTTTGCCTACTTTTTAGTGGGGTTGTTTGTTTTTTTGCTTGTACATTTAAGTAGATTCTGGATCTTAGACCTTTGTCAGATGTAGTTTTCAGATATTTTCTCCCATTCTGTGGGTTGTCTGTTTACTCTGTTGATAGTTTCTTTTGCTGTACAGAAGATCTTTAGTTTAATTAGATCCCATTTATCAATTTTCGCTTTTGCTGAAATAGCTTTTGGCATTTTTGTTATGAAATTTTTGCCAGATCCTACGTCCAAAATGTTATTTCCTAGGTTATCTTCCAGGGTTTTTATAGACTTAGGTTTTACATTTAGGTCTTTAATCTGTCTTGAGTTGATTTTTTTTTAATATGATGTAAGGTGGGGGTCTAGTTTCAATCTTTATTATTATTATTATCATTTGAGACAACGTCTCACTATGCTGCCCAAGCTTATACTTAATTTTTCTAGTTAACTTCTTTCTCCTGAGATACTCAAAGGTACAGGCATAGTGTTCAGAAAACAGTAATTCTGTAGATGTTTTACAGCAACTAAGACAAACTTAGGAATATTTTGCCCTTTGTGACTCTGCAGTAGCTGAGTTGCTGTGGAGAATGCAAGGATCTATGTGATAATATACCTTCAGGAAGCACAGAATTTAGTTAGAGATAGAGTGCATGTATAGTATATATAAGAGATGAGTAACATCAGACAATATATTTAGTGAATAGTACAAATAACAACTTAGAATGTACTTAAAATTATGGGTGCAAAGATTTGTACAATAGCCTTTTAACTACAATATTAGAATATGGAATATCAAAAGATGTTTTACTATTTATGTGATTTAAGCAAGTCACTTAATCTCTCTGAAGCTTGACTATTTTTGTTTGTAAAATGGGTTGCTGATAGAACCCAAACTGCAAGGTTGAAGAGTCCAGTGAGATAATAGATGAGAAAAAACAGTGCAAGATTCTTATGTAAGATTGTCATTTGTGATGTTCAGAAATGTCCACATCTGTGCCTTTTAGGCATGTGGCAGAACTGTACTACTTTGCCTCCTTTGCAGTTAGGTATGGCCATGTATCTTACTCTGGCCAATGAAATGTAGGCCCAGATGGATATGTGCCACTTCTAGAGGGATGCTTTTAAGAGCCTGTGTGTAAATCACTGTTTTCCCCTTCTTTCTCTGCCACTGGGATGGTGGAAGCAATGTGAAGCCTTAATCTACCTAGGGCTCCTTAAGTGGTCATAATGAGCGAAGCCCCCAGCTACCTGAAGTTGAGTATGAAGCATGAGCAAGAAATAAATTTCTGTCATGTTAAAGTAATGAGATATTTGGAGTTGTTGCTGCAACATAATTTCCTGAAACAGTCTGGCTAGAATGTTTACCAATCATTCTTAATATTACTTGAGTACCTGGATATTCAGGTTTTGGATATGTTATACATGTGTCTGCTGTATATTAGATTTGTTAATATCTTTGCTACCTTTTTTAACTCCAGTTTTCAAAAACAGATGGCCTCAAACCAATCATGTCTTTTTCTCATCTTTTCTGTTAAGTATTTAAGGTATCTACAGACCAGGAATAGAACTGGGCTTTTCTGTCTATTTCTATTTCTTAAAAGTTTAATTGAAAGGAAAAGTTATTGGTCGGGACAAAGTACCTGTGCAGATCATAACTATTTGGAAGAGTGACTGAATGTAATTAAAGACAAGCTACCTTTATATCTATGTATTTTAACAAGTCTGTAGTTATTACCACAAAATTAAACCTGAGTCTTATAATTTTGGGAAAGGTAAAGCTCTTGCTCAGATTTTAAGTTCTTACTCTCCTTGTCACCCTTTTCTCATTTAGAGAAAATCGGACCCATTTTAGAACGTGTGGCCATAAACCGGTGCTTGAGAGCCATGCAAGGAATGGCATTCTGATTAAGAGTACTTTTAACAAGTTCAGGATAACAAGTTCACTTGGAGGATGCCTAAGACAGAATTACTTTATATTAAACTCTTATCTGCGTTAAAGCATATAGTAAGCATTCAGTGTAACAGTCACTAACTTTGATGATTCAAGCCATCAATTTTAATGAAGATTCACATGTATCCCGTTGAATATAGCTCTCTCAGGGTGTGTGTGAGCCAGGAGCATGAGCTCCCCTAGTTCCGGATAACAATTAGCCCAGTGTGACTCTGTTGAAAGGCTGGTTAGTGCCAGCCCTGGAGACTGCAGCATGGCCTTCTGAGTGCTTAGTCTCTTTAGACTGAACAGATTAACCCTTCTTTTTGGAGCAAAGCCTACATGCCATATGCCAGGTATTAGACAAGTGGGTTATCTCCTTTAAGCCTCTTAACAATCCTATGAGTCCTGTTAACTCCTTTTTATATAACAGATTCAGACAAAAACAAACACAAAAGTACAGAGGTAAGTTCTGCCCTCCATATTTGTCTCTGTGGTGTCTCATGTATCATAGAAATTGGTTAGATGTGAAAACGTTGACTCAAGGAAGCAAACCTTTTAGTTCTTTTAACATCTTTGACATTTTTTCATAGAAAACCAAAAAATGCCAGAGGCAAAGAGCAACTGCCCATCTTTCTGCCATTCATGGTGAAGTATGATTGAACTTTGGCCTGCAGTTCCCTTCCTGCCCCTAAGTATGTGCAGTATTTGTGG
This sequence comes from Sapajus apella, assembly GCF_009761245.1. Classification (NCBI taxonomy): domain Eukaryota; kingdom Metazoa; phylum Chordata; class Mammalia; order Primates; family Cebidae; genus Sapajus; species Sapajus apella. The sequence continues at coordinate 33,128,755 of NW_022436944.1, read as the reverse complement.
AGGGAGATGTGAAGGAGCACTGTCTATCTTCCATCAGCACTCGGAGACCCCTGTATCTCAAGGGTGAGGGGCAGGAGATTTAATTTAGTTAAATAGTCATTTATGAGAGGAGGTATCACAAAAGTAATGTCCATGGTTACTGTCTTCTGTTGGCCTTTCCCACAGCTGGCTAATGTCATCCAGCCACCAATCAAGGCTTGTGAATAGGTGTCTAACGCAGCAGAGTAACAGATCAGGCTGCATGTATGTTTACCAGGCTGTAAAAATTCCCAGACTTTACCATTCAGGGAAAGTGTCAGAAGCATGCTATATCTGTTGGTGAATGTGATGAATCACCCAGAGAAGGACAGCAAAAATGCAGGCTTTCCATATTAAAAGGGAGAACATTACATTCATTATCTTCCCAGATCTTTACTCATGACATCCACGGTTTCTGGTAGATCATCTTCTATGATTCCCCACTATTGTAAGGAAGTAGACGAGCTGCTCTGTGTGTCCCTTATCGTACCACTTGATAGTGATTAGTAGGAATTTATCACTATGGTGTACTTCATGGTTTTCCACCTATAAAGTAGTTTTTATTCTAGTTTTGCTAATCTAGTTTGGTAAATCTCCATGGCCCATTTCGCTGAAATTTAGGTATTTTAAAACATTATACATCTGTCATCTGCGTTTTCTGTTTCTTCTCTTTAGCTGCATTTACCCATGCTCTAAGTAGCTAACTTATTTTCCTCCATTCACTCCAGAGGATCTAGCCCTTTGATTACCTGATCTTTGAGGGCTCTTGCACCCTACTCAGTGTCTTTCTGGTATAATTTTTTTTTCCAGGAGTAGCACTGCAGGTTTACGTTCAGATTTAAGAATCCCACTGTGATGATGATAACCCGTACATACCTCTAACTGTGAGCCAGGGACTGTTCCACATGTTCATGTTAATTTACTTCTCATAACCCTGTGAGCAGATACTGTTGTTATTCCCATTTTACAGATGAAGGAGCTGAGTCATAGAGATGTTAAATGACTTAAACAAGGTGACACAACTGATAGTGGCAGATCTGGGACTTGAAGCCAGGCAGTGTGGTTCCAGGACCTCTCTCATTTAACGGCTACTTTGTGCCCATCCCGTTCTCTTCTTTCTGTTTTCATTTTCACTTTTTTTTTTTTTGAACTTTTCTTCATAAACTATGTGAAGTCCCTTTCTGTTTTGTCCTGCTTTATTTAAAAGGACCCAGCAAAGGTACAGAGAGAATGTAATGGCTTTGTTCCTGATGTCACTGCAAGTTAGAATCCACATTGAGAAGCATGGGGAGAGGCCAGAATCAAACAGAACGTTCTGGGTTCACAGTCACCTTCTTGCTTGACAGACACCTTCTCTGTGGAGGACTACAGGGTTCTCCTGTGGTGTGCTTAGGCAGGGACTGGCTTTCTGGCCTATCTGAAGTGGAAGGCATCCTCCAGGGTAGGCGGGCTTCCTTTAGGGCTGCTGCTCCTCTTGTGTGTCACTCAGCCTCAGTTAAAGTCCTCAGAGTTGGTTCTAGAAAGCGGCACTGGTGGCAGAAGAAAAACTGACGCTGCTTAGTGGAATCACATGAGGAACAAACTGCGATGTTTCCTTGGTTTGTGGGTCTGGGTGTGAGACTGTGAGAACCATGTTTGTGTTCCCAATCCTCAACATAGCCACACCTGAGGAGTTGGCCTTGGGTCTAAATGATGCTCTCTTTTCCTCTATTAGGAACCATATAAGGCCTAAGTTCCATGCTGTGTTTGTGAAATCACTGAGTCCTAGGACTCCTTCCCAACAGATTGAATGCTGTTTCTCTAGGTTTAAGTTAAAAATATGTTAGTCTTGGACACTGGGGCCAGGTTTATTGCAATAGGGCATAGCCAGGCTGGCCTGACCACCTTAGGCTGTCACTCTCATATGCTTTCCATTTACAAAAAAATTGATGGAGCTTCTCCCAGGGTAGATCTAATCAGTTGGAAGTTCCTTGCTGTCACTGCTAGCCTGTCTGTGGCTTCAAATCTCTGTTGACTTTGAGGACCTATCTGCCTGCTTTCTGCAAGTCACTCAGCCCAGCCATCCTGCTCCACTTCTTATGTATCTTGTATCTGGGTCAGTCCAGCACTACCTTTGGTGCCAAGCCTTTGTCCTTGTGCAATTTTGTAGACTTCTTTGGGGGGTGGTTTGAAAATTTGATGCAAAGCATGATGTCTGACAATTGTCTAACATTAATATTACACAGTCATCTGATCCCCTATAATGGCCTCCTAACTGACCCTCTTGCTTATACACCCCTCCCCTCAACCTCCAAAAGCAATTTTCTACCTATTGCCAATACAGTCTTTTAAAAATGAACATTCTGTCATATCAGTTTCTTGCTTAGAATCCTTCAGTGACTTCTCAATTTTTGGCATGTTGAATAAAACCCAAGCCTGCATAACCCCACGTGATCTGGTCCTACCTCTACCTTGGACACCATTTTGTACCAGCCTCACCCTTTTGATTCAGCCACACCAACCTTCTGTTTTAACACTTCAAGTATTCACATTGGCACTTATGTACATGTAGTTTCTGCTTCCTGGAATGCTTGTCCATTGATCTTACATGGCTGGCCTCTTCACACCACCAGCTGTCACCTTAACATCCTCAAGAGGCATTCTTTCATCACTCATTCTAAAGTAGCCATGCTGTCACTCTTTCCTCCTCTTGTATATTTGTCCATTGTCTCTCTACTCTCATTAGAAAATAAGCTTCATTAGTTGGGGACCTCTCATGGCCTATTCTCTGTTGTATCCCCAATGCCTAGAATAGTGCCTGGAACATAGTAGGTAGGTGTTGAATTAATAGCTATTGAATGAATAAATGATACATGGTAAGTGCTCAATAAACATCAGCTATTATTATTATGTTAGATATAAACAGAAATGTGAAAATGTAACTGGGGTTCAGTTGAGCCCTTATTCTTCACAGTAATATGTTCAAAGAAACAACTATGTGGCAGAAAAATATGACTAAAAGCAACTAATATCTTTACTCATTCTCACTCAAAAAAAAAAAAAATGCTCAAAGTGAGAGGGTATATTTTTCACCTATAACAACTTGTTGAAATCTTGTCGCCATTTCTGATACAGTATTCAACACACATGGCAGCTCTGCCAACTGTATCTTTCTGTCTCTTTGCCAACCCCCAACCAAAGAGCTCTTCAAAAACCTGGCTAAGTGCCTTCAGGTATTATTGTTACCTTTTTTTGGCCCATTTCTAAATCAGCATTCAGAAAAGGTCAGGAGTCACACAGGCACACTGGAACCTAGAGTGAAGTTGAGGGTGCTAGAAGTGAGGCTGGGAATACTCAGGTTAATAGTTTTTGAACCTGCTGGACATAAAGAAAAAAAAAAGGAAACTGATTAAAGATATTAGGGAATTCTAAACTGAATGGTACCTAAATAAGACTATCCTAAATAGCTGTACTTGTGGAGCATTGAATCCTAGATATTTTTTTTCAGATACACAAAAGCTAAATCTCTTAAATCCTTGCTATCCTACTACAAAGCTTTGAACCCAGATTAGACAGCGATCTCTACTATCACAAAGCTTATGTGTTACAACTGTTTGTTTACTCTATAAGTCCTCCCTTGCAACCTTATTGACTTGCTTTATTATTTTGTTTGTAACAACTGTGAACTGGACCTAAAAAGGAAGGGGAACTATTAGAGACAAGGAAAAGAACATGATACTACTCAGCCTGAGTGAGCAGACCAAGATGAAAAATGATCTCACTACACGGTGGTAACAGTGACTAATTCCTAAAGTGGGAGTAAAGTCAAAGACAGGAGTGTGTCCCGGCCACTTTTTATCTCTGAATTGTTTTTCCAGTAGTGAGTTCTGGCCTACAGAGTTCTGGCCTACAAAATGCCCTTTGTTCAGCTTTCTTATGTCTAGTACACATGTGCAAGACAGACCTTTAAGATTACAGGATGTGGTCTTGGGAAAGCAGATCTTTACTGTGCAAAATATCCAGGTCTGCCAGAGCATCTTTTCTGAGCTCTTGGCTTCATTAATACACTGTTCCAACCTGCTGACTTCAACTGACTCATCAGGTTGTAAATGGAGTTGGGAATAGAAATTATTTCCCTGGGGGATCCCAGTTGTATAATAGCTGTCATTCGTATGCAGTAAAATGATTTGCAGAGTAGCACAGCTCAGAGTTCCCAGCTGCATTCTGTCTGTTTATTTCTGGCAGCATATGAAACAGTTTGCTAGCTATGTGCTTTCTAAAAGGTAATATGGACATGATAGTAACATCTGGGCCTGGGTTTTCTTCCACCCCATATAGATTTTAGTAGGAAGTCTGCATCTAAGAAATTTGAGTTTAATGTCTGTTCTTTGCTTTCTAACTGCATTCCTGTCAGTTCTCCCTTGCTTTTATTGGCCACAGTCTTGAGCCTCTCAGCTGCCATCTCCCAGAGAGTGCCAAGCTAAAGAGCTACACATAAATATTCATGAGGGAAAGAGACTCAGAAAACAGAGGATAGGTTGGGGAACCCTTTTTCCCAAGATGGGCTACTGGCTTCTTGCCTTACTTTCCTTTTCCTCCCTCCATCTACCCCTAGAGTAAATTAACTTACACACTGGCCATTTTCTCTGTATCCAGTGGGGAAGAGGCAGGACAGTGTCTGGAAGGCAATATCTAAGAGAAGTGTGAGAACTACCCATGTTCCCTTGGGATGGCATGGTGTTATCCAACCAACTTATGCCACTGAAGGGTGCATTGTCCAAATAGTCCTTATATGCCATAGGGGTCAAGGAGGGTGGAATGAGGAGAGCAGAGAATCACAAGTGATAATAGCTGTTGTGGTAGACAGCAGAGGGGTAGAGGAAGGAGACATGCTCTTGTTTGCCCTAGCCAGTCTCATGGGGACTGTGCCTTGGAGATAGTAATACAGGGGCTCACACTCCCTCCTCTAACCCCCTAAACCTTTCTGTTCTAGAAAATCAGATTTAAATGAACTACAACTGCAGCCTTGAAGACTGTGGAGCAAGGGAGGATATTTCAGACCTCTGTACCTCACTTAGAGGTGAGACAGTTGATGCTCAGAGGCCTGAATCTGTGTCTTCTGATAATTTTGCCATTGGGTTTAGCATCCTCCACTTATTGCCATCTTTCTTCTCCCTCTGCATTGAAATCATCCGTAGCCACCAAGTTTCCCACAGCTTAGGCTGCTGGTGAAGGCCCCAGTTTGCTCCACACTAGTTTGTTCTCTGACCACTACTTGTCTCAGTCTCAAGTTCCTGATTTTCAGTTTTCACACTATTCCGAGCTAGGATCTTGCCTATTTCTAGTTACCCTTACCTAGGTTTCCATTTTATAACTTCCCATCAGACATGCACAGTCTGATTGATTAACTCTTCATAATACTGTTTTCTCTTTGTAAGCAGTAGAATTGGACTCTTAATTCAGATCAATTTCTGAAACAGCAGTCACTATCTCTATCTTTATGTGCCTGCCTTTGCATGGACTACATTTAGTGCCTTTTTCTACTATATGACAAGAACAATTTTATTAATCTCAGCAGACAAGAGAAAGTGTCAAGTCACAGCAAGCATGATGGGAGCCAGGGTTTCTTACTGACTTGACTGAACACCTCTGACTAAGGCCAGTTCTTAAGGTAATTGAACACACACCAGTGCTTTTACACAGTTTCTAACCTAGCCTGACTTCTCAGCCTGATACTTTGAATAAGTGAGGAGCCTATAAGCTGAACCCTGCGTTATATGATTGGTGAGTCTGAATGAAAATCGTTGTATTGGAGCCAGAATGGCAGGAGACAGTGTGATACAGTAGAAGGAACACTGAACTTGTAGTGAGAAGCTTAGGTTTGGGAGCATTGTTACTCTGCCAACTTACTGTCCACATGACATGGTCAAAACACTTAACCTGATGTTTTTCAGCTGCTCATGAATCCTGTGTACCAGGCACTGTGCTTGGCACTATTGACACATTGGTGACTGTGGCAAGATCTTGCAGCTAAGTGTGACAACCCTGGCTATGTTAGGGGGCTCTTGTGACCCTTGAATGAGGTAATGTTAGGGGGTTCTTGTGCGCCATAAATGATAGAAGAGTCACTTGTTTTGTGAACTTTAAATGTTCACAAGAGAGGTCTCATTTTTACTGAAAAAAAAGTAACAGTATATATAATTTAAAGGCCACATGGGAGAGCATTAAGGTATCCAACAGAGCACCATATTGAAAAAAGTGCATAGCTACACAGATGGAGAATGTACACTGTCTAGTGGGAAAATATTTTTTACACATTTGTACACATACAGTAGCAAAGTATAAACACTACTGCCTTTGATACAAGGAATATAAAGTACTTATTAAAAATAAATTATGTGAAACTCCATTTGATTCTCTTAGAAGCTATTCTTCTGTGTTGTCATTGAACACCCAGAAAGACTACAGGCTTGTAAAGAAACATCTCTGTTTACATGATCTATTTCTGTATCACTCTTCAGGGTCAAAAGAGCAGCAGAGCAGAGTGGCTATAAGGCATGGATTGAGGACAATCTTCAGACCACCCTTTCCTGGTGAGGGAGAGGCTTTATGAAGGCTTATGTGCTCCTTTGGAGCCTAAAAGGCAGCCCTTGAGATCCTCCTAAGGGACTAAATACCAAAGGGATATTAGACCTGGGCAGACTTAGATGCACTACACATTGGATGATTCCAAGTGACATGGAAGAGCATTTTAAAATCATATACTGTAAGACAGATTATAGATCTATAAAAAGACAGTGAGTGTCCCATTAAAAACTCCTCATGACATATTGCTAAGTGAAAAAAAAAAAAAACAAAAAAACCTATAGGCTGTTTTGTGCATATCTCACTTTTTGGAAAAAGAAGTATTTGCAGGTTTATATGTGTCTCAGTCTGTTTTGTCACTTAGCTTAAAAAAACACACAACTTATAAATTTAAAAGGAAAGGAGACTTTATTTCTTCCTAAGAACTGTAGCTTGCAGGGTGGCCATCCCACAGAAGTCTACCTCTGGCCAAGACCCACTATGAAGGAGGTGTGTTTGGGATAGGAGCTTTACGTTGAACAGGTTGGCTAAACATACATGTTGAATAGGTTACAAAAGGAGCTAAGAATATTCATGAAAGTGGTCCTAATACATGTGTATTGGACAAACATGCATATAACAGATACTGTGTTCACTTTGGAGTGGAGACTTAACATTTAAAGGTATTGCAGTTAGGCCCTATATGTCAAAAGGTCTTTTCAGGACATGAAGGCACCCAAGTGGGCAACATCTGTAAACCTGCCAGAACCAGTCTGTGGTTGGTGGTTTTCTCATCAGGAGAAAGTTACTGAAATCAGTTTTGTCGAAAGCTGTCTTTATTGCTGATAGAATAGGGGTTCAGTTAGCATTGATGAGTTGGATGAGTTGTAATTGTTTTAATGTTGCCTATCTCAAGGTCAGTGTTTGTTTAGCTGCTAGAGAAAAAGAAAAACCTTGCGGCAATTAAAACATAGTTTGTGCTGGAGCGTGGTGTTGGGAGGAGGGAGAGCATCAGGAAGAATAGCTAATGGATGCTGGGCTTTATACCTAGGTGATGGGATGATCTGTGCACAAACCATCGAGGCACACGTTACCTATGTAACAAAACTGTACATGCACCCCTGAACTTAAAATAAAAATTGGAAAAACAACAGTTTTTACTCATAAATAAACATAGTTTGTTCCAAGTACAGGAGTGTATGGCTTACCCCTTGCCTGGCATGGCCATATGTCCTGCTTATAATTCGGTATCTTAGTGCCACAAAAAGTCTGTTCTGTCAGTCTTATGATCCCTATTTTAACATTAATGCTGGTCTGTCGTGTCTAAACCACAAGAGGGAGGGGATATAATGAGGCATGTCTGGCCTCCCGTCCCATCCTGGCTGGGAACTCAGTTTTAAGATTTTTAGGGGGCCTCCTTGGCCACAAGGGGGTCTGTTCAGTTAGTTGCAGCGGGGGTGGGTAGGATTTTATTTTTGGTTTACACCCTATAACAGAATACCACAGACTGGGTAATTTATAAGGAAAAATATATTTCTTACCGTTCTGGAAACTGAGAAGTCTAAAGTTAAGGGGCCCACATCTAGCGAGGGCGTCTTGCTACATCTTCACATGGCGGAAGGCTTGAAGGGCAAGAGAGCAGGGGAGAGATGGGGGAGAAGGGGACCGAACCCATCCTTTTATTAGGAACCTACTCCCGAGATAACAGCATTAATCCATTCATGCCCTTGTGACCTAATCACCTCTTAAAGGTCCCACCTCTCAACACTTTTGCATTGGGGATTAAGTTTCTAACACATGAACTTTGTCACATTCAAACCATAGCAGTATGCAATATTAACTTTATCATTGAATGATACAGTTTTGTATTCATCTTTGGACTTTCTGTATTTTCTAAGCTTTGTGCAGTAAGCATGTATTTCTTTTGTAGTCAGAAAAGTAATTATTGTAAACAAAATCCTATTATAAACAGAACTCTAAAATATTATCTATACAGCAAAGGGACTGTGCTGTTCATCGTTTTATCCCTGGTGTCCGGACTATGCAGTGGAATCACATGAGAGAGCTTGTGAACGCTGCAGATTTCTGAGCCTCAGCCCTAGAGATGCTGGCTGATTCAGTTCTGGAAGGAGATGAGGCTGCCAGGGAAAATGAAAGCAGATTCTAGAACAAGTCATACTATGGAATATTATCAAACCTATCATTTGCCATATAATTCCAGGTTTATTATAACCTGGGACAAAATGTGTACCCCAGTTGAAAATTATCACTGTAGCCTTCCCTCCATCTTGGCTCCAATTGCTGCTCTACCTGGGAACAATGTTATCTAGTTCAGTCTCCCCTGAGATAGTTTTCAGGCTCTGTGAGACTTAGAAAAAGCAATTATCTATCAAATACCAGATGGCTGTGTAGATTAGCCCCAATGAGTAAAAACATAGTGACGTGAACAAAAGATGGTGATTAGCTGGTTGAATAACAACAGACCATCTCAGCGCAGATGTACTGGAAACAAGGGCAGGATCAGATACTACGGTCTTTATTTTCTTGGTTTCATTAACAATGCATTCGTTATTTCAATACTGCCCTGATGTTAACAGGGAGATAAGGAGAGGGGGATAACTTTTACACCACAGCTTTTTCATTTTTATTAAAATAACATTTCCTTAAAATTTCATGGTAAGAGATGACTTAATGTTATTTTCCATCTGGTTGTAAAGAATAGTAATGTGTGCTTCCTGGAAGATTTTTTTTTTAAATCCCAAACGAAGCATTTTTAGCTCAGTTTACATAACTGTTATAGAAAACCTAATATTCCCATAATATTCACATCATCCACATATGCAAACACAGGACTAAGTTGTATTTAAACAAAAAACAAAATTTAAAAAAAAGTGGAAGCCACCCAAATGTTTCAGGCCTCCATTCTGGCTGTATTTAGTTAAAAAAAAAAAATTGAAGCTTTCTAAGATGCTGTCGATTCAAAACCCAGCTGTAAACTGTAGGCTCTCCCAGCTCTCAGGCTAAGGTATGAATTGGAGGTTACCAAAACTAGTAAAATGTGGTACCACAATTTTAATTGTAAAAATACCTAGTTTAAAATGTAGCCAATATTTAGAAACACATTAACACACTCTAAAACATCCAGAAGCATTTAGATATTGGTGGTGTACAAGCACTAAACATCATTTTACTTCAACAAAGAAATAGTCAAAATATTAAAGTCAGAGTTTTAAAAAGATCAATCTGTTAAAATACAGTGCTTTTTTAATGAAGGAAGAAACATATCTCTAAGGTATGATAGGAGATATATCAGTATATATCAGTTAATATATATTTCTAGGAATAGATGCCTTCAAAAATACAGATATTGTTGCAGAATTGTGGTGGTTTAATTTTTTGACAAAAGCATTATCTTAGGAGTGGTCAGTCTGATTTGTCCACCCCTAAAGAATCAATAGTTAAACACCATATCACCCAGCCCATGTTCCTAACATTGAGCCAAGTGATGAAAATTAGGCAACTAAAAGCAGATATTTTGGCAAGAAGTATCACTGAGAGGCAAGCTGGTCACGAGTAGGTATTTTTTCATTGTTTTATTTACTCATTTATGAGTCTGAGGTATTGATTGCTCCCAAGTTCTCTCTCTAACATTTAGATAATTTACCACCAGATAGATGGTGATGGTGATGGCTGGCTTTCCATTAATCTGTGTATCGACATTGTAGTTCATCTACCTATACTAGGTACAGGAAAGGAGTTGGCAAAGGAATAGTATAAATGGATGCATGTGACATGCTTTCAGAGACTATCAGGTTTGCTAGAGAATGTTAGGGGTAAAATAATATAAACAAGTTTTTCTCTTTTCTGTCTTCTTCTCCTCTTCTCTTCTCTTCTTGTTTCATTTATTTTCTTTTTGTTTCTTTTCTTTTTAAAACAGAGTTTCGCTCTTGTTGCCCAAGCTGGAGTGCAATGGCCCGATCTTGGCTCACTGCAACCCCCACCTCCCGGGTTCAAACAATTCTCCTTCAGCCTCCCAAGTAGCTGGGATTACAGTCATGCACCACTAGGCCAGGCTAATTTTGTATTTTTTTTAGTAGAGCTGGGGTTTCTCCACGTTGATCAGGCTGGTTTCAAACTCGCAACCTCAGGTAATCTGCCTGCCTCAGCCTCCCAAAGTGCTGGGAATACAGGTGTGAGCCACTGCACCAGGCCCTAATATAAACAAGTTTTATTGCTAGTATATAATTTTAAAATTATATTTATATTAAAGTCATTACCTATTGTGGAATATAAAGCAAAATAATCATGTGTCTTTAAGAGATGGAGTCTTGCTCTGTCACCTATGCTGGAGTGTGGTGGTGCAATCATAGCTCACTGCAACCTCAAATTCTTAGGTTCAAGTAATTCTTCTGCCTCAGTGTCCCAAATAGCTGAATTCAGGTGCACACCACTATGTCCGGTTCAAAATACACATTTTTGTAAAGATGAAACAGGAGATTTCAAGGACATTTCCTGCTTAGAGAGGCCACTTTCCACTGTACCTCAGGACTCCAGAATGTGGGATTAGGGTGATATATATTAGTTCATTCACATCTTTTATTAGAGACTCTTCCGTAAAAAGATTTGAGAAGCACTGCTTAGGGGCAGGAAGGAAAAAAGCATAACATTTACTTAAATAGATGTCTATTCAGTGACAGTTATGAAAGGACTCTATTCAGTTACACATTTTTTGAAAAAACCTAACTCTTAAATGAGCTAAGCAGGCTGGGTGCAGTGGCTCACACCTGTAATCCCAGCACTTTGGGAAGCTGAGGTGGGTAGATCACCTGAGGTCAGGAGTTCGAGACCAGCCTGACCAACATCGTGAAACCCTGTTGCTACCGAAAATACAAAAATTAGCTGGGTAGGGTGGTGCATGCCTGTAAACCCAGCCGCTTGGGAGGCTGAGGCAGGAGGATTGCTTGAACCCAGGAGGTGGAAGTTGCAGTGAGCCAAGATCATGCCATTGCACTCTAGCCTGGGCAACAAGTGTGAAACTCCATCTAAAAAAAAAAAAGGCAACAATAAATCACTAATTATTCTATTTATGAGAATTAAAATTTTAGGGAATGAAGAAGTACCAATGGCTAGATTCTTACCGTTTCCTGATAAAGAACCACGAGTGGAGCTTTTATCTGCTTTAGTGTCTCATTTATCACTTTTGGTGTGAAAAGTTCCCATGATTTATACATATCTAGACTCTTGCTGCTAAATATTCTCTGCATACTTTGATAATAAACCCATACTAGTGTTTACTGCATACCAGACACTGCTCTAAGGTTTTTGCATTTAACCCTCACAGAAACTCTGTGAGACATAATTGTTCTTGTGTTTTCATTTTATAGATGAGAAAACTGACTCATAGAGAGTTCAGTAATTTTTTTAAGAGCACATAGCTTACAAATGATAGAACAAAGAATGGACCCTGGGCAATCTGGTTCTAGAGTCCTGTTGTTAAACATCACCTTTTCCTGCTTGTCATCACAGAAATTATTAAATGTTTACTGTTTACAAGGCAAATATTTATGAAGTCATTAGAAATTCTGTTGGAGAACTGCTTTGAATCACATAAGTAGTTATTAACAAATGAGGATCTAGTAAAATTGGAGAATAATGACATGGTAGGTGCCATTTGGCTAATAAAGGAAAGAAAATGAAGCCCTGAAATAGATTTTTTAAAATTACTTTCATTATAGTTGTGCTATATACATCTTGTATGAAGTAAAGGATATTGCTTGGTGCTATTGGGCAGGGGATTTTTTGAGCTTTTTAAAACTGTATTTCAACATAACTATGCTTACAGAAATACACTCATATTTAATAATAGAATGTAACTTAAGTTTAACTTATGCAATTTGGATCAAAAACTTGGTACATGGTTTAAGATTTTTAAAAATGACTTGCAATCGGACTTGTTTTTATCTATTACTAATTGATATGGTTTGGCTGTGTCACCACCCAAATATTATCTTGAGTTCTCATGTATTGTGGGAGGGACCCAGTAGGAGGTAATCAAATCATGGGGGTGGGTCTTTCCTATGCTATTCTTGTGATGGTGAATAAGTCTTATGAGATCTGATGGTTTTATAAGGGGGCGATTCCCTGCACAAGCTCTCTCTTTGCCTGCTGCCATGCATGTAAGACGTAACTGGCTCCTACTTGCCTTCCTCCATGATTGTGAGGCCTCCCCAGCCATGTGGAACTGTAAGTCCATTAAACCTCTTTCTTTTGTAAATTGCCCAGTCTTGGATATGTCTTTATCAGCAGCATGCAAGATCTCATCTTTTTTTACATTGGTATGGTAGTAAAGAACCTTGAGAAACTTACCTTTGGTTTGCCTCATAAAAATAGCATGTGTTGCACTGTGTAAGTTTATAAAATTCGTGCAACAAAACGTTGTAATATTTCAATGCCAGTTCAGAAAGTTTAGTAACTAACAGATACGGAAGAGGGTGGGAGGGAAACCTATGTACACAAATACTGCATGTAGATTGTAAATCTACACAAACCAAGATTCAGATAATTTCTTCAATCTGCATTAACAGTGTCTATTCATTTCATCTGCCAAAGTCAACTAGAAAACCCTAGCTGTTAAGTTTTTTTATTTTTTGACTTCTGAAAAAAAGAAAATCAAGTTTCTTTTCAGCTTTTCAATCCAGAAGTGAAAGTATATCACAGACAAGGTATTCCTTCCATTGTCAACATTCATGAGCTAGCATGCAATGTGGTCTACTTGGGTTTTAATTTGTATCAGCACTCATATGAAAAATGGTCTCCAGAGTTAATGACCACATGACTTTAGAAGTGACTCTAAAAAATAAAATCTCCCTTCTTGGAAGACTAGAGCAAAACATCTAGCCATACTTACAAGTATGGCTAAAAAAAAAAAAAAAAAAAAAAAAAAAAATGCACCCCCTTTTGAATTATACTTTAATTTTAAAAAGTAGCCTAAATATAAGAAGCAGCTTTGAAAAAAAAGAGAAATATATACAACTTAAAATATCTTGAAAACCATTTTTAATATAGATTCAAAAGATAGTTAAGAGACTCATTTTCATAAGACTCCCTTGGATTAAGGCTTATCATAATTTCTAATATATCAAGTTTATCACTAGTTACTAAACATCAATTTATAAAGAACACATTCTTTTTTGTTCTTTTATCAAAAGGGAAAATTCTAGCTTCAATTCTGTCTAGTGTGAGGGAGAGGGACTAGAAAATAAAATTCAAACAGTTGTGTGGAAATACCACATTTTTCTTTTTCTCTTTTTTTTTTTTTGTTTTTTTGAGACAAAGTCTCACTCTGTCTCCCAGGGTGGAATAGTGGCATGATCTTGGGTTACTGCAACATTCGCCTCCCAGATTTAAGCAGTTCTCTGTTTCAGCCTCCCGAGTAGCTGGGATTACAGGCCTGTGCCACCACGCCTGGCTAATTTTTGTATTTTTAGAAAAAATGGGGTTTCACCATCTTGGCCAGGCTGGTCTTGAACTCCTGAACTTGTGATCCACCTGCCTCAGCCTCCAAAAGTGCTGGGATTACAGGCGTGAGCCACTGTGCCTGGCCCACATTTTTCAAATGGAAGAACTTCCAACAGACCAGAAGTTCATACTGCTAACATACTTTTCATTGAAACAATTTTTAATAAGTACTAATACATAGCATTGGGATTAGAATCTAATATAGGCCTGAGAGTTAAGTCCTTTTTTTCTGGAAGAAGGCCTCAAGTCACAATCAATTTCCAGTAATGATGTTTTTTACAAAGCAGTGTAATAATAAGTGGTTTAATTTCCTTCATATTTTTTCCTTTTAATTTCCTTCATATTTTTGTTTTTTAGCATTCTAGTCTTAAAGACTAGAATTTAGTTCAATTCCCCAGAAGTCAAATAGCTTTTCTTTTGCAATATGAGAGAATCCACAAAAAAACCTCTTTCCAAACTAATTCCTAATATACAATTTGTGCTTAAATGAATCATTTTCTATACAATGTAAATGGTAACTTAGGTAAAATATTCCCAGGAGTTGTTAGAAAGGTTTAACTAGCTTTATAGTTTAAGTTTTAAAACATAAATATCTGCAGCTACATCTTCTGTTGATAGTGATTGTTGGAGCCTAGAATTCAACATTTACAAATTCCCATTCATGCACACAAAACACACACCATTATCAGACAACTTACTCCTCATGTCTTGAGAAGAAGAATCTTCTACTTCTTTCAATCCTTGGCCTCCCAGTAAATTCCAGTTTCAAACAACTTTTAACTCAAATTTCATTCTCAGATTTTTAACAAGCTTTTCACCCATATATCATTAATGCTTTCCCTAATCTTTCATGTTGTACTGGCTATTCGGCAGTTTTGTTAAAAAAACAAAAACAACACTCCCAAAAGTGCTTGATTTATTCTTTATTTGTATAATTGGTGACCTTTTCTCAATTGTCTTTCAATAAAGATAATCCATATTAGATAAATTGTATGCTTGAAAGTCATCATCAGCCTTGTTACTGACACAGGAAGCTGGGCAGCATAGGAAGGTGATAATGCCACGTCAGTAAAAGTATAGAGGAGGCTCATCTGTGAACTGTCAACCTGTCCCGGAAAAGAGCCTGAGTGGTCTTACCTAGGCCCCATTACTCCAGCTTTCTACATTTGTCTTCATCATGGGAAAAGAGAGAAGTCTTCCCTAGCAGTCACTCAGAGGCTACATTATTCCTTGTGACTACCATGAACTTCTTTTCCACATCAGGGAAGTAAGTGTGTGTGTGTGTGTGTGTGTGTGTGTGTGTGTGTGTGTGTGTGTG